>NC_062534.1:6173233-6473233 GCF_022655615.1 Tachysurus fulvidraco
TTTGGATTATAAACTTATACACTTTGCCCTTCCTCCAAAAGCCTAAGGTTTGTTCTGCTTTACTTATGCTGGTCTTGAAGGAGGAACGATGTAGGACACTGAATGGTAAATGTATGTACATACATCCCTGAGATTTCAATATTTGGATAAAATTATTTATAAAGAGGCTCTTTCTACAGTTAATGATACCTTTATTTGTTTGAAGGTTCTTACGAGGAGTCAGACTTATGGAGATTTATTGTAAACGTTTGACACTGTGGAATTCTGATATAGCAATTTAAAGCTTTATTGGACTGTTTTAAAACATCCTATGATGTGAGCAAACCTAGAAAAAAGTAATGTACATTTAGTAACATAAAACTTGGAGGAAAATTGACTTAGAATTCTTAGTTTTGGTCTTTTGTCCTAAACTACATGCACAGTTAAAAACACCATTAAGCACAATTAGGGCCATAATAAATGTTTCATATGTCTGAAAAAGTCGGAAAAATTGCTAGGAATTGGACCCATGAGCACACTGTCCACCCACACAGTGAGAAATATGTTGAAGGAGGAAAAAAAGAGTCAAAAGAGCTTATCCCAAGATAAAATCCAAAATCCAAATCAACTTCTAAACTCCACTTTCATCGGAGCAGCTTACAAAATTCAGTGTTTGGCCTTCGCTGAGCATCATTAGAATATTAATTGGCATATGTGTGTGGCTGTGTTGTCAAAGACCAAACTCAAACTTTTTGGTTATGCACTCAATCAACGTGCATGGCAAAATGCAGACCTTGATTTACTAGCGGAAAATATAGTGGTTCGTTACTGATGCTTTAGAGATATTATGTGGATACGAATATGGAGGTTTTAGACTTGGCCGTGAACAAACGTTTGCACAAGAAAATGAGCCAAAGCTACAGTACATAAAACTTAAAATATTCAAATTGTATTTGTCACATATAATTGAAATTTAAAAATAGAAAGAGAAAATAGAAAATAGAAATTTCATGTATAAATAAGAAGAAAAAATATATATACATTTATAATTGCACACATCTGCACTTAGTCATAGTGTTCTGCCAGTGTGTGTAATAATAAATCTATATACACACACAAAATATTTAATAAGTGATGAAGCTGTTGGTGTTCTGCAGAAAATCCCAGAATAGTACAAGCGCTTGTGCTATGCATTGTGGGCCAAAATGGCCTGCGGAAATCAGCTCCTCCTCATTATTTCTATGTAGGCTTTCAGGGAATACATCCCTGTCTGCAACAGAGAGAAGAGTCCATGGTTCTGGTGGTTGAGGTCCATTGCTATCATCTTAGCATTGGTGCAGCACCGCTTGCTGTTAATCGACAGTAGGTCAGAGAGATCAGTGCGGATGGTACGCTCAGCTTATTGCACCTCCCTTTGGAGAGCTTGTTTATCCTGCTTGGTGCTGGTCCCAATCCAGACTATGTTGCTTCCCAGCAATTTCATGTCTGTAGTGCAATGACAAATGATCATCTGCAATGTTCTCAAAGACTCAAAGAAACATATATATATATATATATATATATATATATATATATATATATATATATATATATATATATAATTGAGTGCTACAGTCAAAGATTTCTACTACTGTCTAGGTCAGCTGGATCTTTATCACTTATTTCACTTTGTACAGTGAACCTCTTTGAACCTCTGTACCATTTCTAGTAGTTTCATCATGTCTGATGGAACCGAGGAGACTCAAAGGCCAAAGGCTACCTGTCAAGTTTTAAGAAAGTGGAGGAAGAAAGAGAAACAAAAAGTTTGCACCTTGATGTATCACTTTAAGTTCTAATGCTTAGTTTAGGCACAGTCATTTTTTTTTTATCTAAAAATCCATAGTAGTAAGCAAGAGTCTCAAAGTGATAAGCATAAAAGCAATCCATCTATCAGTTAAGTGTAACCTTCACCTTTTTTGTTAAATAAGCAAGTACTGTCTGCATGATATGTGAATTCTAGTTCAACCTTTGATTAATAAATAATTGGTCTCTATTAAAGATTTTCCTGGGATTTTTTTTTTTCAAGTCACAATACACTTACAGTATAGACTAATTTAGTCCACAATGTCCCTGAGCATGCAGTGATGGCCATATGCATTGTCATCATAATGAATATGGTCATTGTTTGTTCCATGATCATACATTTACAGCATTCAGCAGATGGCCTTATCCAGAGAGACGTATAAAAGTGCTTTTAAGCCTCCATCATTGAATACATTAACTCTGGTTCACTAGGTTACAGCCTTAAGATACCATGAGCTTACTGAACTTATACAGTATACAGTATATATATATATAATACACCAAACAGGGTACGAAGTGCTATTTCAAGTGTTTCATGAAGAGATAGGTCTTCAACCGTCGTTTGAAGATAGCCAGTGACTCAGCTGTCCAAACCCCTAAGGGAAGTTCATTCCACCATCTCGGTGCCAGAACAGAGAAGAGTCTTGATGTGTAGATCTACTTCTTACCCTGAGAGATGGTGGGACCAGTCGAGCAGTGCTGGTAGATTTGAGGGTGCGAGATGCAGTGTGAGGAGTGATGAGGGCTTTGAGGTAAGTGGGGGCTGGTCTATTTTTGGCTTTGTAGGCAAGCATCAGTGTTTTGAATCCAATGCGTTCATCTGGAAGCCAGTGGAGGGAGTGCAGCAGTGGGGTGGTATGTGAGAACAGGTTGAAAACCAATTGTTGTACAAATCCTAATGTTGTGGAGAAGAAACCAACATGAGTGTGTCACATTAGCAACATGCGAGGAAAAGGACAATTGACTGTCCATGGATACCCCAAGGTTGTGAGCTGTGACTGAAGGGGAGATCAGATTGTTGTGCAGGAATATTGCAAAATCATGACCCCTGGGGATGGATCACCTTCAGTTCAGTTTTGCTGGGAGTGATCTTCCATGACTGACTGCTCTTACTATATTAAAATGTCCCACTGGATACAAGTCCTGATGCATTTCTCTATTTTCAACCAGATTCTCTGTGAACCTTTCTGGCAAGCATTTAAAATAAATAAATAAATAAATAAATAAATAAATAAATAAATAAATAAATAAATAAATAAAATATTATCTGTCTTTGAAGTGTGTTCAGATGCCCTATTACATTACATAACACAATTACAAAAGATGCAATGGCTTCACATGTATCAAAAGAAAAGTTAGAGCTTTCATCCTCTTACTTTAGTAGAGAACTAACTTATGGGCTGGAACTAGTACAGACTACATTGCAGAAAAAAAAATCAGATCAAATTGTTTTTCATGATTAGAGCAATTAGCAGAAGATTATAAACCATGGAAGTAGACTGAATACAGCTAAAGTCATTAATTCATCAACAGTAACTGCTTTATCTTGGTCAGCAGTGTAGTAGATACAGAGCTGATCTGGGGAACAGTTGGTGTCTGAAGCATTCACTCCAGATGGAATCATTTTGTGACAAATAGGCAATTCAGGAAACTGGAGAATCCTGAAGAAATCCACACGAACAGAGGGAGAATGTGTGAGATTTTGCACAGGCAGAAACCCAAGCTCTATAGGAACTCTATAGCTTTAAGGCAAAAACATTGCCCACTGCACTACCATGACACCTGTAGCTACATATAGGCTGAATTTTGTTAAGGGATATGATTATATATATATATATATATATATATATATATATATATATATATATATATATATATATATATATATATATATATAGTAGGGCAGTTAGAGAGATGGGACACAAAAAATAGGCATTATTCTATTTGGGATTAGAGCAAGCAGTGTCGTTGTTTTATTTTCTTTAGGTTTCTAATGCAATTTTAGTGCTGCAGAAAGTCAGTGATAAAAAGAAAATAACCATTTCCTATCTTTAAGGGGTTGTATTGGCACTTGGGCAGAAAGGGTGAAGCGGTCCCCTCCAGGAGCGTAGCGTAGGCTCGGTCAGAAGTCTTAAGTTCTGGGTTAGTTGGTGGTTTCTGAAAAAGGATATCAAAGGGATTAACGTCCATTTGTACCATTTGGCACGCACCCTTTCCTCCCTCTGGCCGATGAGCCTGGCTCTCCCTAGTGTTGCACAGCCAGAGGGTGAGTGCCACAGCGGCGCTCCTGATTGGCTCTCCGTTTTTCGGCGGGAATTCTACCGCCCCGTCTTGCACGCTGATCCTGCGGCGCTGACTTTAGTGCTGAATCCTTTTTAGCGCTTTTGCAGTGGCGCTGTCCATGGTGCTGAACCAACACCTTTTTTTAGCGCTTTTGTAGCCTTTCGAGGGTGAAGAGCGGTATATTGGCTGCGTGGGGCACAATTCTTGTATTCTTTTATACACTTTTGTAAGGGTTTCTGAACTATTCTTTGCACCCTCTACCGAGACATAGTCAAGACATAGTTGTTTTTAATTATATTATTTTTAACATATACTATTTGGTAATTTACATCATCTGATTACATACTATTTTTATGCAATTGAGCAGATAAGGTTATAAAGGCCCTGCAGTCGGAGTTGTTTCGATTAGTACTCATGACCTTCTGACACAATCCACCAAGTTACCATTGCCCACATTTTAGGGACCACATGCCCAGTTATACCAATAAGCAAGTTTATTAATATCTTAACAGACCAATTGTCTTTTTAGTAAAATTATTAGTGAATTAGTCATGTAGCCTCATCACTAGTCTTTACCATGTCAGTGTTTCTATTCAAATAAAGCATATAATTGACATCAAATGAAACAAGAATTGAAATTTAGATTCAAATAAGAACAGTAAAAATGTGGGCCACTTATCTAAATATGATTTCTAGAAATCTGGTTTATAAAGTTAATTTCTTACATTTAGTTCTGCTTTTAAATATTTAATTTCATCATTTTCTACCGCTTATCCGAACTATCTTGGGTCACGGGGAGCCTGTGCCTATCTCAGGCCTCATCGGGCATCAAGGCAGGATACACAGTGGATGGAGTGCCAACCCATCGCAGGGCACACACACACTCTCTCATTTACTCACGCAATCACAGAGACAGAGACAAATCCTCACATAGCTTCCAAGCCTGCAACCTAATGAGTGCGACCTTTGTTCTTAAAGGCCATGACTTGGTCTTGATGCTCATTACTGTAAGCAATGTTTGGAATGAGGTCCATTACAATGTTGCTGAAATGCTGCGGCTGTGTATGCTTTGAAAGCCACATGATGGCGAAGCTTATCCTTCTGATGTGCTGCTCTTTTATCTGGCACTCAACGCCTGTGAGGAACAAAGAGCTGTTGGAGATGCAACCTGCAGACAGCTATTGATTTCAACGTGATCATTTGATGCTACCTGCAGAGCGCCTGCGCAGGAGCTGGCTATGGGATTGGGCCTCAGTGACCTCACTGTAGAAAGAAATACAAAGAGGTACTGACAGTGATGACAGATCCCGGCAGTTTTATGACCTTTAATAATCCGCCACTCTGCACCGGGGGTGAATAATATGAATTTGAGTGTCAGCTGAGTGCTGCTGGCATTATTGAAAATACCCAGCAGGGTTTAACTCAGCTGTTTCTTCAGTCTCTTTGTGTTTTAACATGGAACACGATGATTGTGTTGGGAATCTGTCAGTAAACCAAATGGGAAATCCATACAGAGGCTTTACAGTGGTTATTCTGTACATTCTTTTATTAACAGGAAGTACTGACTTTTCTGAGACCACAAGAATCCAGTATGTCTGCACATCAATGACAAGTCTAGATGGATGAATGGATGGATGGATGGATGGATGGATGGATGGATGCAAGTCTTTCTCTACAAAGACAACCGTCTATTTTAAACACTCTATAATGTTTTTTTAGACTGTCATAACTCAAATGATTGATTCTCAAAAACGTTCATAAAATCTAGTCTAGATGAACTGAATTTAAAATTGTAATAGCACTAGAGATGAGTTCATAGAATACTGATCAAATACTAAACATGAACTCCAGGAAACTGAATTATCTGAGAAAAGTGAAAGAGACTAATTTATAGATTAGCAACTAAACATCAACATCCTTAAACTAGTTTCATATTGTTTCTCCTCGGCTCATGACTGTGATGACTGTCAAATGACAGATTTTTGTATAGATGGTTTATTACATGTTTGTGCTTGTAGTCTATACAACTATCTAACTAAGTACAGTGTCACATATCATTATTAATCACTGATTATTTTTTTTTTAAATATACCTCTCTAGTCAAGATCCCTGGATTTTACAAGCAAAGATTAATATGAAGAAAGTTTCAGACATTCCATATACCCTGACAGATAATAAAAATAATAAATAAATAAATAAATAAATAAATAAATAAATAAATAAATAAATAAATAAATAAATAAATAAATAAAATCTGCTTGGTACTTTATATATGGATCTTCAAGGAATAGAAGAGGAATAGAAAAAAATATGAAAGAATATTTGACTTTTATTGTTTATCCATTTTTATTATAGATAAAAATCTGCAGCTGCGTTTGTTGAGAAATAAAATAGACTCTGACAGTAAGAGAACAAAGGTGTACCGGTTTGAAAAAAATATATATATATTTTGAAAATTGTTGTATGTTTTGAAAATAGAAAAATTATATTACAAACTTTGAGAAAGAAAAAAAAATCATACAGTGCTTGTTATTTGCACTTTCTGATTTCCCAATGTGGGAAAAAAATGTTTTTATTGATGACTTGTTGACATTAATAATCACCTGTGTATCCCTAGTTTAGAAGCCTGCTGTATCCTTGTTCCTTGGTTTTAGCAAAAGTTTCAACTGTCCATTTCAAATAACATATTTTCTTTGTTTTTGAAGTAAATATAACCTGAAAGGAAAAAAAATAAAAAATAAAATAAAGAACAAAAAATAAATTATGTTTCTGCATGTCAATGTTGTGCTAATTCACACTGTATAAATAATAATAATAATAATAATAATAATAATAATAATAATAATAATAATAATAATAATAATAATAATAATAAAAAGTAAAGTGTGTGCAAATTGGAAGATAGTGGCTGATGTCCCTTATATAACACTGGCAAATATCGCAGCTTGTAAGCACTTTTTCTGAGCAGATAGATCTGTCTATTCTTGTCTAATGAATTTTCACCCATTCTTCCCTGCAGAGTGCATCTAGTTGCAGAGTTATTCTTGGATTGTCTTGCATGATCAGCATGTTTATGAGTATCCTACATATTTTCAATAATGTTTAAGTCAGGAGACTTAAGTAAATTCTGTGCAAAAAGCTTTTGCTTGCATTTCCTGGGGTAGCTCATAGGGGATTTGAGGTATGTTTTGCATTATTGTCCCGTAATAGAAGCCATTCTTTTTTTTTTCAGCCTCGGTTGCTCGATTGACTGTATCAGAGAACCATTTATCAAAAGGCAATTTTCTCTGATTTTTTATAGATTTTTATTCTAAATGGACCTCGTCTTTATTACAGTGACAAGCTTCCTCTTGAGACTATAAAGTGAAAATTGGCTATTAATCTGTTCCCTTTGAATTTTATTGTCTGAGTTTATTCTTAAAATAAAAAAGAAACTTCTTATATATATAAAAAAAAAATATTGCAAGTTTATTTATATATATTTTTTTTACTTTTTTTTTTTTTTTCATTTTTACTAAAACCCCACTGTGTAAAAAAAGTGTAGCTGGAATGAACATTATAATGATTTACCAACTGTGGGAGTGGGAACAAATAGAGACAGATGGTTTTCTATAATCTAAATGCGTTTAAAAGCACATGACTGGCAATCGTCTTGTACTGTTTTCCTGAAATAAACAGATGCCATTTAAACCCCTGGCTCTGATGTCCTTTTGATTGCCTACAGTATAATTCAAGTGTTCATTCTTTAGTGTTCAGACCATATTTATTTTCTCAGTGAGTGTTTTATTTATCTATTTTTTTACTGATGCTTTTCAGAACGGATATAATTCAAGTGGCGCGGAGTTGTAAAGCTAATGGCTTGTTAGTTTATGGAACAGTATATCAGTCTTAATGAATCATAAAATCCTATTGACCCATAGCTTGTGTCCACTTCCAGTAGCATCACCGATGGGCAGTTTAATGATTACTCTGACCTTGCAAGGACGTCCTCGCATCCTGTTTATGTCTGTTTGGAAAGCTGGAGACTTGGAACTGTAAAATTACTGCAGCTCAAAACAACATGTTCCTTTCACCTAGAGATGTTGTGGGAGTAGTTACAAGTCTCATATTTTCTCTGTCTCATTCTTTCTCTCAAGAATCCATTTATTTAATAGATATTATTTTATGTAGGTACATATAGTATATGTGATCTTTTAACTAATCTATTAAATGCAGTAACACAATGTAATCTATATTAACTATATTGTATATTTATATATACTCAGGCACTAAGTGAAGGTGCTAACTGCCATATTCTACAGTGCGTAGATTGACTAGTGTGGCAAACCACCAATACTCTCTTGATGACACTGACCTGACACTTTTCTGTCTTATACGATGGAGCTGTTTGTGTTTGCCTTCAATATGCTTTAATGTATACAATTGCTTCTGATTTGAATTTGATTTCTATTTCCAAAAATATCGGCTAGTTACTAAAAAAATGTTTTAATTCAAACCACTTTGACCCAGAACAAATGTTGCTTGCGATTTTTTATTTTTTTTTGCAGGCAGTTATTGGACATGATCCACCGGTGGTCCAGACAGCAGGATACCATGCTTTCATTCCCATGGCCTGAGTTTGATTCCTGAGCAGGGAGATAAACCCAGCCAATGAAGAGTTAAATATCAGTGCCAGACCCAAGCCTGGAGAAAATGAGAGGATTGCTTCAGGAAAGGCATCCGGTGTAAAACCTGTGCCAAATGAAGTGTGTGGACCAGATGAGCTGCTGTGGTGACCCTGAACAAGGAGCAGCCAACAGAACAACAACAACTGGCAATTATTGAGCAAGGTTGCCTGTGGGGTCGATTTTAATTATTTGTTTGTATTTTGTATAAGTATATATGAATAAGTGCACATTATTATTTAAATAAATAAATAAATAAATAAATAAATAAATAAATAAATAAATAAATAAATAAATAAATAAATAAATAAATAAATAAGACATATATGAGACTTTACATGAGAAATATTTCCCCTCTAGGAATCTGAAATGCATGGAGGTAAAAAACCTTTTGATGTGCTAATATCTCTCTCTGTCTCTCTTTTATTCTCTCTCTCTCTCTCTCTCTCTCTCTCTCTCTCTCTCTCTCTCTCTCTCTCTCTCTCTCTCTCTCTCTTTAACCTAAGACTTCTAATTTAGTATTTGCACAACAAACAAACAAAAAAGTCCCTCTTGGCACAAAGTTATAATTATCATTGTCACAGTTTTAATAGTAAGCTTTTGCCTTTGCTTAAATGGAACACAGAGCACCAAAAGCTTCATTATGTATTTTTTTTTTTAAAACATATTCAACTACTATAGTGTATAACATGCTCTCCCGATATAATAGACACCTTAGCCGTGCAAGGGTGTATATCTACGACTTTCTTCTTAGACGCGTGCCCGCTATTTATTGTCATCTCAGCTAATAATAAGATGCCTTGAGAATCAATATTAATTTGTGTCCTAATGGCAATCAGTGCTTGTTACATGATTGTCTAAAATGTTCTTGAATGTAAAAATCGGTAAAACTCTTCTGCCTTTCCTGAGCAAACAAATAAATAAATCCAAATTTATGCAAAATACTAAATATGTAATAATGTGTAATTTGTTTATTAGCCAGCAGCAAGTCTAAGTGTGCTGAAAAAGGATTAGTAGTGGAAAGTCAGTAAAGCGATTAAGGAAATGCTACAACAGCTTGTGGCAGGTAAATGAGGGCGCTAATGGACAGGATGGACATGAGCTGGACTGAGAGCAGAGCGCTGTTATCATCAGTATGCCACCTAGCCCTGGCACACATCCTGGACACCCCAAAGGTCAACACATCAAACAAACAAGCTTCTAGGTGCCTCCAGCTGCATTTGGCAGCCAGTTCCCCGTGTCTGGATGTGGTATATGGCACACCAGCTGTACTCAGCTCAGCTTGCCTGTGTTGAGCTCTGTGTGTGTGATAGCCTGCCTGGAAGGATCAGCAGACCTGCTGATTGTAGTTAATGAGGGTTATGAGGTTTACTATGTGATTAGTTGTGAAACAAAATTGCAACCAGGATCATATATCAAAGCAATAATTCTATATGACTACTTGCTGCCTAGTGACAACAACCATTATAATTTATTTATTTATTTATTTATTTTGGTGCAGTGTTGGCTCAAGAGGTTAAGGCTCTGTGTTGTTGATTGGAGGATCGGAGTTCGAGCCCTAGCACTGACAAGCTGCCACTGTTGGGCCCTTGAGCAAGGCCCTTAACCTTCACTGCTCCAGGGGGGCTGTATCATGTCTGACCCTGTGCTCTGACCCCAACCACCAAAAAACTTTCGGATATTCAAGGGACGAATTTCACTGTGCTGTAATGTGTATGTGACAAAATAAATGCTTCTATTCTATTCTGTAACACGGTTTAAATAACATGTTGCTTCCTCAGTACAATGTCTTCCATTTCTACTATTGTTTAATAGAAAAATAGCAAGTATATTGTCATAAACATATATAATGTTTATATCATTTCACTCATATTTTTCCCCCAAACACAAATATTGACATCCTGTCATGAGACTAATTACAATTAGTCAATTAGTCAATTTTTAGGTTGGTCAATTTGTGATTTCTAGTCTTTGTTTGATGAAATGGATAGAATCAATTAAAATATTTCAATATATTATTTTTCTATAATAATTCTATAGAATAAAATTAGGTATTTCCTCTTTTTGTGGGAGCTAACTTAAAATCCATTTTAATTGGAAATAAATTTATTTTGTTTTTACTATAAATCGACACTCCAGTTCATAGTGCTTGGAGTTTAGTAGATAATCTATAAACTATCATCTTGTCCCTTTACTTTTCACTTTAATTGGATAATACACTTTATAGCTTTTAGTGTTTAGGAGATAATGCAGACTATCAACTTGTCGTTAGTGTTACTGCGATTGCCAATTCAGTACATGTGGAATCCACTGGTACTGATTTAAATGGAGTTACTGTTACTCTGTTTTTAACAATAAAATGTTTGCCATTTTTCATTTAGGTTTACTTTATAGTGACAGCAGAACTGACAAATACAAAGTGCGGCTCTTTATGTGGTAATAATAGTGTTTAAAATGGGTTACTTCCTACATGGAAGGATAGTTATACTGTATAAGGTGCCTTAGATACATATACAACCCGCTACATAAGATACACCACTGGTGCTCTGCAAGGATCAGTGCTTGGTCCTCTTCTGTTCTCACAATATACCTCCCCTCTCTTTAGATATAATAATGCCAAATGGTGTTCTGCTATGCTGATGACACTCAACTTTCCTCCTGCAGACACTCATATTTCTGCACAAATCGTAGCATGTCTGGCAGACATTTCATCATAGAAGGCAAGTCAAATGAAACTCTGATACCCACAATCACGATATCTGTTAGTACCGATTTAAATGGAATTATTCTGTTTTTAACTGCGAACCCGTCTTCCATTTTTCGACTAGGTTTTTGAACTAACAAATACAAAATGCAGCTCTGTATGTGGTAATAATAATGTTTTTGCCTAATACAAGCTAGAAGCAATACTAAGCTAAAAGCAATACTGAAAATTAAATGTAGACATTCATACACATGGAAAAAGGGATTAGAAAAATGTTCCGCTTCACTATAAAGCATTATTCTGCAATAAAAGTGCAGACAGCGCCAACAGCAGCAGCAACAAGAAGAAAAGATCCCTGGCACAAAGAAACTTCCATGCATACTCCAGGTTTGAATCAACATGTTTATGAGTCCGAAGGTGCTTGAAGGAATGATTTGCATTTGAAAGGTAGAACTATGTTCGACTCATTGTATCTTATGTAGAAAACTCTGCTTTGTATTTCAGTTTTCGGTCTTGGCTCACATATTTAACATTCAAGCAGTGCTTTAATCACACAATGAATGTGTCTCTGTAAAAGCGTGATCATTACTGACAACACAATTACAACCAATTAATTAAATACTTCCAAAAAACATATTTCTTGTGCACTAAAGTGTGAACCAATTTAACATCTCATGCTTGAAAAATGATTTCCAAGGATTCTACTGTATGGTAGATTATGAATGATTTGGTACATTTTACATTTGTGCAGCCTTGAACACATTCTCTCCTACGAAGCATTTGGATTTGAAAGTCACACGTTCAACAGCGAAACTGTATCATCCAGATTTCTTCAAATTGGCTAAAAAAAGAAATGAATTTTCAACCTTTTACACAAAATGTACACTGAAAGTAAACCATCAATGAAAAAATTATATTTGTAAGATCATTACTGTCATCTTGCCATGGGGGCTAGTTAACCACATATTGTGTATTTGATGATTCGAAGCTAAAAATGTACATTTGTAATGGTTACATAAGGGCTAAATGGCACCGCAATCATAAACTCACTCACCCACCCCAAAAAAAAACCCTCTAGCAGCCATATATTCACATAGCAATACATTACATACTGTAAAAACTATCATGAAAGTGTGATGACTGATCATAACTGATATGCTATGCTATGAACTGCTATTATTTGTTACCTATACTGCAAAATAATCAATGTTTAAACACCCTTTTTATTTTGAGTGATTCAATACCTTTGAAACATGAAATCTAAAGATAATATTCAGCAGCATTGAAGCCTTCTCGCAAGAAAGAGACAAGCTTTGAGTCATGCATGATTCATCAGTTTCAAAGAGTCTCTCTCTCTCTCTCTCTCTCTCTCTCTCTCTCTCACTCTCTCTCTCTCTCTCTCTCTCTCTCTCTTGCTTCTGTCTGTCTCTCAACCCCCCAACACAGCCCCCCCAACACAGATACACACAAACACCCCTTATAAGCATTGTGTGGTCTCCTTGACAGATGTCCTCTGGACTGCAGGATATGTTCTTCGCTGTCTCTGGCAATCCTTGCTAAATTGCTGCATGGTGCTCATTAGACCTTATTAATTCAACACATTCCTAGTAACACATTTTAAAGCAGAAACTACTATATAGGCAGACAAGTGAGTTGAAATAAATACTGATTTTAGTGATCTTAAATTTTCTTAGAATTATAATGGTGTGGAATCAAACAATCAAATTAATTAAGTGCAATATTTCAGTTTAATTTTGAAGTTCAGCTTTAAATGTCATGGTACCTGAACACTTTTGCCGATATGAAATATAAGGAACGGTGGTCATGTCTTCACTGTGTCTATTAACACTGCTCAATAACATAAATGTAGGTGAATGGTGTACTTTGATTTACTCATATAGCGAAGAGGAGTTTCGATGCTTAAGAAAAGAAAGCTTTATTTGACACATACGTACATTGCAGCACAGTAATATTCTTTCCTCTGAATCTCAGCTAAGGAAGTTGGGGTCAGAGCATGGAGTCAGACATGATACAGCAGAACTAGAGCAAAGAGAGTTAAGGGACTTGCTCAAGGGTCCATCAGTGACAGCTTAGCTGTGCTGGGGCTTGAACTACAAACTGTCTGCTCAGTATCCAGCAGCCTTAACTGTTGAGCCGCCACTGACCAAGATGTTGGACCACTGTAAAGAAAATTGTGAGTTCAAATCCCAGGCATCAGGCTGCCACTGCTGGACAGTTGAGCCCTTAACTCCTAACTGTTCAGCTGTATAAATGAAATAACTGTATATTGCTCTGAATAAGGCCATCTGCCAAATGCTGTAAAGTGTAAATATAAATATAGGGTTGAATTCCTATTTTGCCCCCGGTGTTTCTGGGATAGGCTGCAGACTCATCGCACGCCTGTCCACGATAAAGCACTTACAGAAGATGAATGTAGCCCATAGGTTTTCCACTAACCTCCTTGTTTCTCCCATAATCTTTTTCAAAATCTAAAATGCTTAGTTCCTGTATGGATTTGCCTTTCTTACTGTGTCTATCTGTTTCCTGACCCTCACTATGGACTGTAACTGTGATCTTACTCAAAGCTCAATAAAACTCAACATTTGGATCCTGACCACTCTCCCGAGTCCATCATGTTACAGTGTGAACACTGCCTGTGGCTGATCCATAATCAGAGATCAGAGAGAGAGCGAGAGCGAGAGAGAGAGAGAGAGAGAGAGAGAGAGAGAGAGAGAGAGAGAGAGAGAGAGAGAGAGAGAGAGTATCACAACTAGCGAATGCTGCCTTAAGAGTGGGAGGATTAAATTGGCCAAGGGGGGAAAAAGAAAGAAGGAATGAGTTATTTACCACCACTGGGTTCCAGGAGAGGATTGACAGCTGGTGATTACTTTTTTAGAGCAGGCACACTAATGCTCTGTTGTCATCAGTCTTCATTGTAAAGTAGTAAGGAGAATGAGGTAGAACTGCACATAGGCAAAGAGAGTTAAACAGAGTCATGAAGATGCAGAAGGAAATAGATTTTCCAACTGCTTGCTATTTCATCTTAGAGTCAGCCATTTTTAATGTTGGCTGAATCCAGGCAGATATACTATATGTAAAGCTTATAGCCAACACATTATGCAGTTACTGATTCGATATCATATGCTGGTTTTAAAAAAATGTTCTTTTAAAAGTTGAGAAAATTATATAACAATTTGACAGCGGTGCCATTTTCACTCTCATGGTTTGGGTCAATTTGACCTTTAGAATGAAGTGTCACTGCAAATCAATACAACATTCTTCTCACTGATCACCTTTACCCTCGGTTGAAACTTTTTTATCCTGAGGAGATCTTCCAGGATGACCTCGCTCGCACAAACAGGGTTGACTGAATGATTTGATGAGTATAAAAATGCTATAATTCATATGATAATCATATGCTATGACCTTTGCACTTAACAGATCTCAATACAACCTCCCAGTTGGGGGGATTATAAAATGTCTTGTTCTATCACCACCATCAAACCACCCAGTGAGTATATCTTTTGGAATAATAATTAGCCATCGCTATCATACTCAGAACATCCTCCAAGGAGTCCTAATGAGTCTAGTTTTAAAGCACTACATTTCACAATGCTGACCAAATACAGTCAACAGTCCTATTCCTCCTCAGCCTTTCATCAGCATGCAACAAAGTCAACCACCAGATTTTCTTGTCCATCCTTATAAGTCTTGGAATTCATGACACAGCATAGAAATGGGTTACTTGAAGGGATGGTCATGTTGTATCATGCGACATATATACCTATACGGTATGCTACAGTACATAAGATACTCCAATGGTCTTGTGCAAGGCTCTTCTTAATATTTCTTTCTTAATACCTGCTCTCTTTGGATATAATAACTTCATAAGTAAGCTTAAGTGAAGTGACACAGCTAAGTATGGTGATCCATATTCAGAAGGGACACCCGGAGCAGTGGGCAGCCATTTATGCTGCAGCGCTCGGGGAACAGTCGGGGGTTTGTGCCTTGCTCAAGGGCACCTCAGTTGTGGTATTGCCGGCCCGAGACTCGAACACACAACCTTAGAGTTAGGAGTCAAACTCTCTAACCATTAGGCCACGACTTCCCATGGTGTTCTTACCACTGCTATGCTGATGACTCTCAACTTTCCTTCAGACACTCATATTTCTGCACAAATCTCAACATGTCTGACAGACATTTCAACGTGAATGACAAGTCATCAAATGAAACATGGATATCCAACATCACAAAATCACAAGATCCTGACAGGAACCTTTCGATAACCATGGACAAGTCAAGTGTCCTTCTTACCTCACATTTTAAAATGACATGCTCTTTTCAGTTAGTCCTCAGCAGGATTCAACGTAGTCCTTTTAGAAAGGACAATCAGGTGCAGTCCCTTTCCATTTCAAGGGAAATCTCACTACAGCAATCTTGAAGATTCAAGTGTCCTTATCATATAGCATTACTAAACTGGCATGCTCTTGCCAGTTAGTCAGTTAAATCACAATTTATTAAAAAAAATATTTCTATGTTTACTGTTTTAATCCCAGGGGGCACGGTGGCTTAGTGGTTAGCACGTTCGCCTCACACCTCCAGGGTCGGGGTTCGATTCCCGCCTCTGCCTTGTGTGTGTGGAGTTTGCATGTTCTCCCCGTGCCTCGGGGGTTTCCTCCGGGTACTCCGGTTTCCTCCCCCGGTCCAAAGACATGCATGGTGGGTTGATTGGCATCTCTGGAAAATTGTCCGTAGTGTGTGATTGCGTGAGTGAATGAGAGTGTGTGTGTGTGTGCCCTGCGATGGGTTGGCACTCCGTCCAGGGTGTATCCTGCCTCGATGCCCGATGACGCCTGAGATAGGCACAGGCTCCTCGTGACCCGAGAAGTTCGGATAAAGCGGTAGAAAATGAGTGAGTGAGTGAGTTTTTAATCCCTCATTTACACACCATTCAACCTCTACAACTGATTTTCAATGACATGACACAAAAATACATGACCAGATGCAAAAAATCTGACCACCTGCCTTCAGATGACTGAAGAACTTGGAGACCAAGAGCCAGGGTATAATAAAATACATGGTTTACTGGATTCACAAATACAACCTGTGCACTCAGTAGTCTAAATCTAAATTGAAAACAGTGGATGTTTATACTGAAGTTCATATGCAAAGCACATTCTTGAGACAAATAGATAACGCTTAATGCTAAGATAAGGAAAAAGGACAAACATTGTGACCATAATCATGAGTAAGCAAGGGTCACATTGACTTGATCTTAACAGAGTAAATCAATATATTCACATAGAAACAAAAGAAATCCCATACAACTAAGTGGTGGATTTAATTTCCCCATAAATAGCAAACAACAAATATTTGTCTTGGGGTTTTCAGGGTTTCTAAACTTTGACCCTGTCAACTTCATGATGATGTATTTATTGATAAAATAATTTATTTAAGTTGCTCTGGATAAGGAACGTCTGCCAAATGCCACAAATGTAAATGTAGTACAGTTCCAGAGAGTTATTGAACCTTTGCCAATGAGCAAAGGTCAGTTCTGCCAATTTTTCATAGATGGCATGTAAAGAAGAGTTACTGCCATTGGGGGAAAAAATGTCCATACTGTATGCCCTGTTTAAGTAGTTCCTAAGGAGCCGTAGAGATTATCAGGGGTTATAAAAGACCACACATTGAAAAAAGATCATTGAATTTGCCTAATTCAAATATGTACATCAGTTCGATTTGATTGAACTGAGAAACATGAGCATAATTAGTGATACACTCATTATTTGGATGATCAACATTGAATTAAACTGTGCACAGAGTTTGCATCCGAATTAAGAAATGAACCCAAATGGCGGTGTTTTAAAACAGACACATTACCACTATGCTGTTCTACCATGCATAGCTTCAGCTTCTAAAAGTAATACTCTATTTATAGTTCACATCAGTGCCAACATCCTTGTGAGGTTTCACAATATAATTGGTTTACATTAATACTGCGTGAATTAATCACGCTCACTCTTCAATCATTCAGGCTAGTAATTAGAAAGTTGTTTATGCAATGAAATCACATTTTGTTAAGAAACTTAATTATGTGCAGGAGGAGGATGAGATGAGCGACAGTTATAGATGAGGTTAAGATGCATTGGTGAACTTTTAGAACTTTTACAACTAACCTTTAAGAAGATAAAGGTTAAAAATTCAAAGTGGAGCACTGGAGCTTCATTCGAACAGGTTTTGACAACAATTTCTAAATTGCTTACAAAAAAAAAAAAAAAAAACAGTTCCAGATTAATTACACACTCTTGTACTAATGGCATATTAGCCATATTAATGCTTTCTACATTCTTCATTTGTTCTGGCATGTGACTCTTTAATATAATAATATTTTGATTTATCACTTCAATTCTGAACATTTCCTCTTTTTATTCCAGAGCTTTTGGTTTGGCCATTTGCAATGTTGTAAAGCAGCTTTTAATAGGTGTCCTGGGTGTAAACATCATCTTCATGCTTTGGGCTGAACCTCCTTAATTATCTCCAAGCCCAGACAGTGAGAAAAAGGTTTAGGCTGAGCATTATTACTAAAAAACAAAAATCACTCAATTCACAACCCAGTTATATTAAGACAAACCTTTTACTATACTGACAAAAAGATTCCTAATGCAAGTTTCTATAATATTTCAAACATTAATATGAGCATAGATAGATAGATAGATAGATAGATAGATAGATAGATAGATAGATAGATAGATAGATAGATAGATAGATAGATAGATAGATAGATAGATTTCACATTTTATAATGAACTTACTTTATTTATTTAATAATTTATAAATAATTAATTTTTTTTATTGTATCACAATACATTGTCCAGGACCAATCATTTTATCTAAATGGCTGCAAAATAAAACCATCCATATCCATAGAAAATGACCTGCCCCTATCTGTGTAGGGCTTTGATTAGGCCTCTCACATAGGATCTACATCAGATATAAAAGGAGCAAAGCTGAGCAATATTTGTTTGTTTTAAAGCAAGATATAAAAAAGTCATAGATAACATACTGATAGGCTTGCATTATGAATTCATGCTACATCTGACTTATCTTGAGGTGTGAATTCAGAGCATTTTAGACGAGGAACGCATCTCTTTTGCAACAAGCCAGCTAGCTACCTGTGGTAAATGATATATATATTTTCCTCTAAAGCAAATATATATATTTGCAAATATATATATTTTGATCTAAAGCAAATACTAATTGACACAGTATAACTCATTTAACTCTTTTTACCAGAGGCCAAAAAATGGAATTGGCACCTTTTTGGGATGCCGTTGTTCAGCAATACATTTCTTTGACCTGTCACACTCCACAGCAGTGGTTAATGGCTCATATGAAAGTAAACACCCGGGGCTTTAAGAATTTGTAGGGATTTTGTGTAAAGTTATCCAAACAGAGGTGATAAAGACTCACAGTTTTAGCCAACAGTGTCCTGACTAATTTTATATCAGACTTGCAGATATACCACATATATAAATCATTTATTTGTGTATACTGATCAAACATGTCCGATAAGCCGAACTTCATTCTGCCTGGGAAATGCAGTGTACTGGTAAAAAAATAAAAAAAAGTGTTAAAGGTAAGAAACGTTACTTTTTTTTACTGATGACTGTGATATGCAGCCATGTGAGTAGAGGTTTTTGCTAAAAAAGTGCAAATAAGGGTACATTTGTATGTTCTACCTCTGCTAGCATTCACCATATCCGTCTGCTAGCTCTCAACAATATTGAGTGGCTCTGACTTGGTGGAACAAAAAAGAAAACAAACAAAAACGTATTATTGTGAGTCATAAATAAAAAGTCTGCTATCAAACTGTAGGGTGGTCCAGAATTTCTTAATGAAAATGCATGTCTGTTTGAGTTCCTATTTGATTCCAAAAGTATTTATTTGTTTGTTTGTTTGTTTGTTTGTTTGTTTGTTTAATGCAGTGTTCAATATCAATGTAGAAGACTTTCATCATTGTAATGTTAACACAACCAAAACCGTGTCTAATACTCTATACCAGGTGATAAATGTCTGTAATAATTAGAGATGAGAAAAATATTCATAATTAAACAGTTTCGGCTAATTATACGATTACCCACTTTCAGCAGGGTGTCAACTAGGAAGCAATCAACAATGGAGTGTGAAGTGAATTTCAATATTGAATATTTAATGTTCTAGCAAAACAAGGGTAAGATGAGGAATGGAAATTGTGAACTGGAATTGATCTGGGATGAATTGGGATGTTAAAAAATTACAAAAAACTGCTTTCCCTGATCTCCCTGCTTTAAGGATCTTAACTATACTTAAGAATTTAATATAAGAATTAATACAAGAAATTAAATTCAAATTCAATTCACTTACACAACCATACATATTATGACATGCAGAGAAATAACTTTTTTGGACTGTCTTAAACAGTAAAAATTCAGTTTTAATTGTTTCAGAAATGTAATAAAGTATTTGAACTTTTCTAAAATAATGAGCTCAAAAACACCATGTTTCTATACAGACAAACTAACTGAAGAAATCATTTTAACAAATGCAGAGTTAAAAAAACATAAACCTTGTGAGGCAACTGTGATTTTCTCATACAATACAGTGTTAGTATTTGATAGCTGCAGTATATGTGCTGTAGTGGATCAGACAGAAACCTAAAGAACTCAGACAACAACTATCAAAATGTCCACAATGCTTCCGCTCCATTACACCTTCAAATCGTCTTTACTTACTCGGTACAGACGATTCACTGATGTTAGCATCTGGAAGATTGATGCTAGCATGAACAAAGATCATTCAAATGAAGTGCCAACAGATCCTACACATACTCACATAACCACTCACACAATATGGACAATTTAGAGAGCTTAGAATGTAGGATTTTGGACTGGGGAAGGAAACCAGAGAAACCCCCAAAGCATGGAGAAAAAAAAAAGCAAACTTTAGGAGCAGAGGCTTGAATCACCTCAATCTTGCAGATGAATAAACACAAGGCCACTGTGACCACCTGTCAGAAAGAAGGATGTCTTTACAAATAAAAAACCAGACCCAAATGCAGGGACAGCTAAAGGACATGATTTATTAACATTACATAACACAAAACGGAAAACACCTGGGAAAGAACCAGGGGAAAGAAAACAAACGGAAACTCCAAAACTACAACACGGAGACACCGAACAGAGACCACAAAGACAACACAAGGACACGGATAAAATGGGAGACAATTAGACACATAAGAAACAGGTACGCAGAGGCAGGAAGGTAATAAGCTAGGGTGGGGCAGGTAGGTGAATACAAAACAACCTAAAGCACATGGCACAAGACACACTACCAGAACACACTCAATGTCCCAGCAAGAAAAGGTCCAAGCATGACCCAAACACCACCACTTTCACACGGTCAACATGATGGATGCTAAATGCTTCGCGAACTTTACAGGAGTTAAAAAAATGAAAACCAAATGAAGAAAATGCTTGAAGGCCGTTTCCCACCAAGATTGAATTCGAAAAGCCGTGACCACACTAATGTCAGTAGATTCACAAAAGATCCATGAAAACCACTTTGCTGTGCAGGGTAGCACAGCAGGTCAGCGCTTCACCTCCGGCTCCCATTGAAGAGCACTTATTGTGTAATTGAAAGGTTTTCCCTGTGGTAAAAATCTTGTTGTGATTGTTCTATACAACAGTGTAATTCTGGGCTAATTTCCTGTTTGTATCCTGTACCCTTAGCTTTTTTTTTTTTTTTTAAAAACATTAATGTCCCACAGTAACAGTTGTTTTTTCAGACCGGTGCTGTGACTGTAGGTGACAGGCACTTTAATCAGCACAAAAGAAGCTGCGATGACGATGCCAAAGGGAGCTGAAGGACAAGTTTAGTGCCAGGAACCAGGCAGGCTCCAGCAGAGCTGTTGAAAACATTTCCACTATGCATAATGGTGCAATCATTCACTTCAAAATCTGAATTTCTTTTAATAATACTATAGCTTGGACTGAAAGAGTTGAAGTCAGACATTATCAAGCCTTTCTTTGTGATTAACACATACAGGAACATTGCACCCAGAAAACAGTGAATAGGTTTATATTGAAATATTCTGATGCTAGCTCAATGCAGTTAGCATAGTGTATAATAAGATCTCAGACATTTGAGATAACCGTCAGGTTTTACTGTTAGCTCCTAAAAACAAATGAGTTTCTTCTGTTTTTTTTAGGAGCTTGGGGGTATTTTTCCCTTTATGAGGCTGCCTGTTTTTGAAGTGAAAAAAAAAAACCAAACTGAAATATAAAAAAGAAAACCAAAACTGTTGTTGTTGCTGTTCAATTGCTAAAGAACTTTTCCCAAGGGAGGAAAATTAGTGCAAGAAAATCTACATCTGTACTCGGTTAGGTTTCCATTTTATTATATTGCATGAGTTGGATTTTTTTATTCTACAAAACCATAACATGTATTAAGCAACAACTATAGAGAAAAAAAGTGATCATCATGGTTATCATGAAATGCTTGAAACTGAGACAACTGCAATAAAAAGTGATCTTTAAATTTAAAATCAGAGAAAAACATTTAGTCCATCGTGGCCATGATTGCATGGAGAGCGAGGTCGGTGTTGATGTGACAGTGGTTTATTCATTACCGGTGTAAGCATGCATAATAGACATGAGTCAGCTTTGGAGCATTGGATTCTTACCTCATGCTTAAAGTTGTAGTGTTAAAGAATATTCTATAGAATATATTTAAAGTTTAGAAAATATTTATATAATTAATTAATTAAACCCTGGTCATTGCATAAAATCCAAAACAGTCAAACAGTGAAAACAGCTTAATTGAATATGGCAAATCTCCAAAAATATTATTTTTTACACAGTGACCATACAGAAATATTTTTATTTATTTGCTTGTTTGTTTGTTTGTTTGTTTGTTTGTTTGTTTAGGATTTTATTTTATTTTATTGTTTTTCCACAGATCAGCTATTTGGGATTTTACCCAAGTTTGGTGTGTGAGAATTAATGGATATAAAATGAGTCAGGACACTGTTGGCTTTTAGAATGAGAAGCCTGTGAAACCTGTATAAATGTGTTTACTTCGGGATAACTGCTTTCATATTTTAGATGCTTATGTACAAGCACTTGGGGCATCTCAGAAAGCAGAACTGGGTTTGATAAAAAAAAAAAAATAAAAAAAAATCACCATTTTTATTTACTGTTGTGTTTTTTTGGTTTGTTTTAATTTTTAGCTTTTTTATGAATATATTGCCTTTATTAGCCTAGATAAAACAGAGATACTTATGAAAATAAAGCCCTTACTGTCTATTTTCATGTGAAACATTAACCACCACTTTGAATAGTGACATTCATTCATTCATTCATTCATTCATTCATTCATTCATTCATTTTCTACCGCTTATCCAAACTTCTCAGGTCACGGGGAGCCTGCGCCTATCTGAGGCGTCATCGGGCATCAAGGCAGGATACATCCTGGACGGAGTGCCAACCCATTGCAGGGCACACACACTCTCATTCACTCACGCAATCACACACTACGGTCAATTTTCCAGAGATGCCAATCAACCTACCATGCATGTCTTTGGACCGGGGGAGGAAACCGGAGTACCTGGAGGAAACCCCCGAGGCATGGGAGAACATGCAAACTCCACACACGCAAGGCGGAGGCAGAATCAAACCCCCAACCCTAGAGGTGTGAGGCGAACGTGCTAACCACTAAGCCACCGTGCCCCCCTGAATAGTGACATGACAAAGAATTTTGACGCTGAACATGGGCTAAATATGGTGTCTTTATGAAGTGGTAACATCCATTCTATTGATATGTCCATTATGTCTGGGAAATACCTAACCGTTTTAAAAACATGTTTAAAATATCATGTTAGTATACACTAGAGCAACATTGATGTGTTGATGATCTCTTACAGTACACTGATGAAAGTTTGAAGTAAATGGTAAGTTGATGGATTCTTTTCTGCTTAGCGAAGCAGGTGGATCTTTTGACACGGTGCTGCACAAGCACTGTTATTTGTAATGAAACACTCACCATATGGTCCCAGGCACCCTGCTGATATAGAACAATAGACCGCCTGCACCCTGTAGTTAAAGGTACAATCAAGATGTGTCAAGGAATAATCCCTCTAGTCTATTGTGTCTTAAGAGAAGGGTTTAAATGATAGGCAGAGAATTGCATAATTGTGTCCCTATTTGTCTCTCCGTAGCACATGCAGCTGGCTTTATGCGACTCGTGATATGTCAAATAAGACAACCTGAATGGATAATGTCAGGAATTTAAAAAAAAAAAAAAAAAAGAAAAGAAAAGAAAGAAAGAAATGCTACAGAAGAAGTATTGCTTGCTAAAGTGAAAAAAGTTAGCGTCATGGTGAATATGTAATAAAAGAAAAGAATTTTATTCAAACACATGAATGTCTTTTCATACTTTTCTTGATTGTGTTTAATGGGTACATCATTTTAGTTTAAAAAAACAAAAAAAAAAAAAAAAAACAGGATATCTCTTGACAGTGGCAATACAATGGTTCACAAACGCTCAGACTGAAAAGTCGAGGAGTGTCATTGGGAGATCTGGAGTTTATGAACTTGAATGATTCAAGCAACTCATTATATCTCAAGGGAATCTTTAGTTCTATAGACCCAGAAATTACTTTTGTAATTCTATTTTACTACCCAGTCATTTAATACTCTTTTCTCATTAAATGATCTCTCTCAGTTTGATTATCAGTTTCATCCATGTCAGAGTCTCGATCATCACCTGAGGTAAAAGTCACTCAAAGCACGAGTCTTCTTTTCATTTGATCTGAACTCTTGTCATGCTGACATTGCAGAGCAATTTATTTAGTCACTTCTCTCAAGTTAAGAAGATTCCATTTAATGTATTTGTCCCTATTAATTCACTTAGACATTTTAAAACATTTTCCTTGGTCATCTGTCGAGTCCATTTTAGTTCTATGTAGGGAGTATTTTACATTATTAGTAACATAAGTTCTTACCATGAAAATAAAGAAAGTCCGTTTTTATTCGGACATGTTGTGCCCGTAAACAAACCCAAAACTCCTAATGCTCCAGATACTAAACTATCCACTTTTCCATCCATCCATCCATCCATCCATCCATTTTCTAGGGTTTATCAGGGGGCAGCAGTCTAAGCAGGGATGCCCAGACTTCCCTCTCCACAGACACTTCCTCCAGCTCTTCCGGGGGAATAGGAGGCATCCGGGAGGACAAGACCCAGGATACAGGCGGCCGAAATGAGTTTCCCCCGCAGGGTGGCTGGGCGCTCCCTATCCACTTTTCCTGCTCCCTTAGTCAGTGCAGCAGTATCCAGCTATGCTAGCATAATAGTAAATTGGTTTTCTAATAATCAATTAGCCTTAAAAAATACCTTCAATTAGCAAAGATAAATTGAGTTTGAAACAGAGGACTGACGGTTGCTGATAATGTGCCTCTCTGCGACGATGTAGATCTTTTATTTTAAATGTATCTGATTCAACTAGATAAAAATTGGGTTTCTCTTTAGAGAACGGAAATGTTCGTGATCCCAAACTTTTAACTAGTTCATATTCAGTGTGTGAGAAAATAACAATGTTAAACAAGGTTTTAGGCAAGCTGACTATATTTTTGTCTTATAACATGGGAAAATGTTTGGAGACAGCCTCTAGTCATGTATATAAACTCACTTCCAGATTTCCAGTATTGTTTTCCATAATTTAGCCACATACAGTATTTAATGGGAAACAGTAATTTAGACTTTTTACAGCAACATATAAGAACATGAATAATAATAATACAATCCTTGTCATGTACAAAGATACGATATAAAGTGCGAGGCACAAAAACCTCAGCACATCCACTGCAAAAGCACCTTCAGACGAGGTCGTGGAGGAGCCAACAGAAACTAGTCTGAAGACCTCAGAAAACTGGCTATAGGCACTAGTTCAGATGTAGAATGGATGGTAAAAACTTTAAAAGCAAGTAATTAAACTTGCTTGCACATTCAGGGATGGGCATTTTACAGTATTTCTGCATTTGCCTTGTGTGCATGGAGTTTGCATGTTCTCCCAATGCTTCAGGGGCTATAATAGGTGTGTGAGTGTGTCAGATTGTGTTCTGCAGTATACAGTATTGGCAGTTTATCCAGTGCATCTTGTGTCAAGTGCCCCAAGTCCTCTGGGATAGGTCACATGCACTGCATGACCTTGTGTGGTGTAAGCTGTATAGAAAATGCAATAAATATGGAACATGTGTGTGTGTGTGTGTGTGTGTGTGTGTGTGTGTGTGTGTGTGTGTGTGTGTGTGTGTGTGTGTGTGTGTGTGTGTGAAATTTATCATCAGCAGAAGCTGGACTTTTCTTACTTATAACCCCAGGGACTCTTTTTTCCATCTAAAGCTTTTCCACTTTATTCACATCCTCCTTTCATACATAAACAAGGAGGAACCAGAGATCTTAGAAGTCTATTTTATCATAGTCTCAATGGGAATCGTAAATTATCTACTTGCATACATTTGCTCCTAATTGGAGTTTCTCTCCGCTTCTCAATGCTTTTGATCTTGCCATCTTTCCTCTTGAACCTCAACTGCTATAGATGAGCTCACGGTTTCATCATATGTTCCAGCACAGCTTGTCTCATGTGGGATCACAGCCAGGCCTTCTGTTTTGGGACAAGCCAATGACAGAGTCTATTAAAATTTCATCATAACAATGCATTTTTTACTACAGTTTCAGATTTGTGGGGATTCATCATCGTCTTTGTACTCTCCAAACGATCATCACGCTCACCTCAGGAAACACTTAGACACGATCGGCTTTACCCGCCTTGTGATCACTGCCATCGCAAACACACTCCTGCTCATTTTCAAGTGCACTCATGAAAGCCTGGAAATACTTCATGAGTTCTAGTGCTCACGGTTTGTTCTTGCTCTTGTTTTTAGGTGAAAAAAAATTGAATGTCCGCAACACTCACTCATTCATTTTCTACCGCTTATCCGAACTACCTCGGGTCACGGGGAGCCTGTGCCTATCTCAGGTGTCATCGGGCATCAAGGCAGGATACACCCTGGATGGAGTGCCAACCCATAGCAGGGCACATACACACACTCATTCACTCCCACACACTCACACACTACGGACAATTTTCCAGAGATGCCAATCAACCTACCATGCATGTCCGGGGGAGGAAACCGGAGTACCCGGAAGAAACCCCCGAGGCACGGGGAGAACATGCAAACTCCGCACACACAAGGCGGAGGTGGAAATCGAACCCCGACCATGGAGGTGTGAGGCAAACGTGCTACCCACTAAGCCACCGTGCCCCTGTCCGCAACACATAATTATTAATTTATTAAAAAAACAACTTTTTGACCCTACTGGGTCTTCTTCAGGCAAGATGAGTTTCTGTAATCTCAGATGTTAGAACAGCACCAAACAATCATTCCCTCACCAGACATTCTATTTTTATATATGGGAAAAATAGCATGAGAAAACAAAAAGTTGTCCTGAAGACTTAAGTAAGCATATATTTAATATATTTTTTTTTTCTATTTAATTGTTTATTTATTTATTCATTTATTTATTATAGGTTTAGATTAAGTTCATGCGTTAACTTAGAAATGGTCATTTCTGTATTTAAATATTTAAATGTATATAAATAAGTGGATGCATCCCACCTTTCACAACTGTCACAGCTGTTTTTATAGAATATTTATTAACACCTTTTTAACCAATACAATCCAAGACCTCGACGACTTTGTGGTATAATATTTGTCATCAATATTAGATATATAATGAAATATGCAGCTGATGATTTGATATATGGTCTATTCACTTTCTCAGCTTAAGAACTTAATGTCCTGACATAAAATTCTTCAGATATATCCGCTCGGCAAGTTCACCGAACAAATAAACGGATTTTTGAAGTGAATATCAGTTCTTACACTCGATGCTAAGGTGTTCCATTATTACAGTCTGTACGAGCCCGAGGCAGTCACATGAATGTGCTGCTTGAAAAATCCATAGAAGGAGTCGATATACAGAAAATCTCTTTCTGTCCGTAACATAGGCGGATCCACATTAATATATTTATTCACAGACAAAGCAGAATATATTAGAATACTCAGAGGACTGAGTGAAGTAAGGGAAGTGAAAAACTAGGACTAGTAACCTGGAAACAAAGGCACACTGTGTTTCCACAGGGACGTGGCTTAGAATAAACTGCATAACACATGCAAGGCTTCACAAGAAACACATAGGGGGTATGTGTGTGATTTCATGAACATGGTGCAATGTAGCTTTGGTAACTCTTAAAAATACTATTTTATATTTATTTATTGATTTTAAGAAGTATTATTATTTTAATTACTTTTTTTATGTTATTATTTTCTGACATTAAGGATATTTCCTTTCATATGTCCGAGTATATATTCATGAAAACTCAAACCAGAGTCCTTTTGTAAAATCAGCTTACAGTACATGCTAGGAGGTAAAGCATCAGTCCAAAAAAAAAAAAAGAGCTCATTATCTCTTCTTTTAACTTTTAAACTTCCTCGGCTTTAGTAATTGATTGCCACATGGTACATTTAACTGCATCAATATCTAACTGTAATGAAGTCAATATTTCTACATCCTGACTAATTAAGGCAAGAAATGGAGTTAAACTGGATTAGTATATATATATATTTTTTTTGCAAACTGTTTTGTGTGTAAAAAAATGGGGTTAAAAAGTTATAGATAAATCATAATTATTTTCCTATGACAACACCTAGGAGAACATGCAAACACCAAACACACACACACACACACACACACACACACACACACACACACACACACACACACACACACAATCAGAAATCAAACCCCGGAAGTACGAGGCAATTGTGCTCACCACTAAGCCACCATGCCTCCTGTAACACATAAAGTTAATGTTATGTCATCTCAATGATCTTGTGCGAATAATAATCATTATTATTTCATACATATAGCATGTTGGCAAGTAGCAATTAATCTTTAGCTGTTGCCCAACCAATGAAAAATGAGAAAAAGGGAAAGACAGAAACACACTTGAGAAGTAAGAAAAGAAACGTCTTAGTAATTTAGATACCAATTCAAAGAGACATCGTGCTCTCACCGAATATCCTGTGATTCTGCTATTTTTACTTTCATCTCAAGGCACTTTCCTCTTAAGCAAAGTCATCATGAGATGACCCTTAATGTTAAACAGAAGTTTTATTTCAAGTCAAGCTGTTTAATAAAGTCAGTGCTAGAATAAGCTAGAAAATATATACAGTACAAAACTTTATCGTTGCGATGTTGTATCACGTCCAATACACCGAAATACGAAAAGTAATAAACAGATAACAGAATAAACAGATAAAGAAATGATCTATCCATTTTATTAAGTACAAAATAAGTTAAACATAGTGCTTACAAAAATAGATATAAATATATATACGAAACAAACATAAAAGTCTATACTAAGTATTAGACTATAATGTCAGTGGTGTGGACTGCAACAACTATCAAACAGTAAATATTCAGAGTTTAGTAATGATAGAAAAGTAAGTCAGATAATATCAGGGATGTAACCAAATATAAATGCATTATTCAGTTCCATTTGCTCTCAAAACAGCTTCAATAATTCCTGCCATGGATTCCACAAGATGTTTGAAATATTCCTTTGAGATCATGATCCATGTTGACAGGAACTGACAGAGTTGCATCACACAATTTGGCAGGCAGGCGCCGTTATCCAAAGTGACTTACATTTTATCTTGTTTTATACAACTGAGCAATTGAGGGTTAAGTGCTTTGCTCAAGGGCCCAGTGGTGGCAGCTTAGTGGATCTGGGAGTCAAACTCAAAGCTATCTAATCGGTAGTCTGATGTCTTAACCAATAGGCTACCACATCCCAAAGCTGCTCTATTGGATCTTGTGACTGGGAAGGCCATTAAAGAACACTGAACCCATTGTCATTTGTTCATGAAACCAGTTTAAATATGCTTTGTTACATGGTGCATTAATATGCTGGAAGTAGCCATTAGAAAATAGTAAATTGTGCCTATGAACACATTACACATGGTCAGCAATGATACAGTACATAACTAGTCTGTGGCATTCAAGCAATGACTGATTTGTATTAGCAACCCCAAGGTGTTCCAGGAAAACATTCCCCAAACCATTACACCATCTCTACCAGCCTGGACTGTTGACACAAGGCATGTGGGGTCAATTCGTTCATTCTGTTAGCATGTGTTCCTTAGCAAAAATTGAGATTCTTCAAGTCTGTGTCTTCAGCTGGCGAGTTTTTGGTGAGTCTGTGTACACTGCAGCCTTAGTTTTCTATTCTTATCTCACAGAAATGGATCCCAACATCTTTTCCCGCTGTTATAGCCTTGAGGTTTGATGTGCTCATCCACCATGAGGTTTGATGTGCTCACCACAATTGTACAGAGTGCTTATCTGAGATACTGTAACTCCAAACAATCTGGCCAATGTCTGGAAATGGTCATGAATATTGATGTCTTTCACACCTAGGGAAGTAATGTCTCAGCCCCCGATAGGTCTATCAAAGTGGAATATCACTGTGCAAGGGGGAAAAAATGAAAAAAAAAATAAAAAATACAAATATTCCCAATTATCGTTTTAAAATAATATAAAACATGTAAATAGATCAAATAAGAAAATTTAAATTCAGTCATTTTTTTTTACATGTGAAATTTTGAAGCCTTTCGGACCTCAAACAACAAGACAATAAAGGCAATATCAACAAAATAGAATTGTTAAATAAAATGCTGCTAAATGGACTAGTTTTGTAGATTCAGATATTTCAGTGCATTTGTATCGGGTAGAAATTCATGATAAAATTGGCCGCCTATATATATAATTTTATTTTATTTATTTATTTCTTTATTTTCCGGGGGGGGGGGGGGGGGGGCACGGTGGCTTAGTGGGTAGCACATTCGCCTCACACCTCATGGGTCGGGGTTTGATTCCCGCCTCCGCCTTGTGTGTGAGGAGTTTGCATGTTCTCCCCGTGCCTCGGGGGTTTCCTCCGGGTACTCCGGTTTCCTCCCCTGGTCCAAAGACATGCATGGTAGGTTGATTGGCATCTCTGGAAAATTCCCCGTAGTGTGTGATTGAGTGTGTGTGTGCCCTGCGATGGGTTGGCACTCCGTCCAGGGTGTATCCTGCCTTGATGCCCAAAGACGCCTGAGATAGGCACAGGCTCCCCGTGACCCGAGAAGTTTGGATAAGCGGTAGAAAACGAGATGATATATTTTCTTTGTTAACCCTCTGGGGTCGGCAGGCGCGCCAGCGCGTTTTTGGCGCTTTTTTCCTCTTCAACGTGAAATCCACTTAAAATACTCCGTCATTCATAATCATACACATACATGTAATACATCATTCGAAACTGTGAAGTGTCTACTTTTATTTGACTGCCTTCATAATAACAAAGGGTTAAAAAGGAGCACTTGTTGCGTTGATCTTGTTTTGGCTTTATGAGTGGGTTGTTTTAGTGGAAACAAAATATCATACAACCCCAATTTCAAGATATATTTAAAAGTAGTTAATATAAATGCAGTCCATCAATCCCACCTGTTGATGATACTTGGCACTGGCCGGAGCAAATAGCTATGTAGATCAGGTTCAGGTAAAAATAATTAGTGTCAATAAATGCACTTCTTCATTTTACATTTCTTTTTTTTTCATTTATACAGCTTGGTATCACTCTTACAATTACCAGCTCAGGCCTGCCTAGTTTGAAGCGAGTAACATAACAGAAAATCTTTTGCCCAATTGTTGGAAGATCGCAAGTTCCACTCCTAATAATGCCACAGCCATTCATGGCCAGGAGCCAAGGAAACTAAATTGGCCATGCTTTCTGGGTGGGAGAGATGGCATAATCTTTCTCCTCTGTCAATCACAGTGACACTAGCCATGCATGAGTGTCAAAATAGTGTCAGTGTGGCAGAGAGCGGATAATGCTTTGCTCCAAGTGTGTTACGCTGCCCTGTGCCTCGCAGCGTGATTAACACTTTGAAAAGATGGCTGGCTGGTTGGTGGGAATTGGTAGGAAACCCAGTTGGGAAAAATAGTATTAAGTGGCTATTCTTCTTAAATATAAATCGTAGTTCTCTGATTTCTGAATTATGGTTTTGAAAAATCATTCCTAATCATGGTTTGAATCCAGACACGGACAACTATTTACTAGAGACATGCAATTGCAGTGAAATGTTTGTTAACATGAGAGATTGCAAGGTTAGACAGCAACACAAACCCTATACAACTGAATATAACCATCACTAAAGAGATACAAAGAGTGTTAAATAATGTGTAAGTTAAAAACCCATGATCAGACAAAAGTGTGATTAAGTTGCTCATGGTCATGTGACATGGTACACTATAGACTATAGTACATAAACATAATAGTAAATAAATCAACGTTTCTCAGTGAATATTTTACATTTACAGCATTTAGCAGACACCTTTATCCAAAGCAACTTATATTATCTAATTTGTATACAGCTGGGCAATTGAGGGTTAAGTGCCTTGCTCAGGGACCCAACAGTGGCAGCTTGGTGGACATGGGATCAAACTCACAACCGCCCGATTGGTAGCCCAACACCTTAACCACTAGGCTACCACAGAACCATGGTGCTATATACTGTAAAACAATATAAAGCTACATAAAACAATACAGAGCTAAGGACTTAAAGTACGTTGTCCTAGCCACATTAAGACAGTGCAAACAGGCAATACAGGAATAATACACAAAAAAGTGCTAAGCAATCGAGTGAATGTGTAAGACAGCATGTAAACAGTTTAATATACAGATAGATGGTGCTGTAGACGTAGATGTATGTGTTAGGGCTGATATAGTCCAACATTACATTTACAGCATTTAGCAGATACCCTTATCTAGAGTGACTTACATTATCTCATTTTTATACAGCTGAGCAATTGAGGGTTAAGGGCTCACGGCCCAGCAGTGGTAGCTTCTTGGATTTGGGATTTGATCTAACAACCTTCTGATCAGTAGTTCGACACCTTAACCACTAGACTACCATTTCCCCATGTTACTGTACCATGAGAGTGGAATTGAATTTGAACATTAGACTGTAGAATTCATGAAACGTTAGAAATAAAGAGCAACTAGACAGATGGACATTGATCATCGTGTGCAAGCTGATACAATTTACTGTCAAACAACGTAAGAAATCATTTTAACTAAAACCTATACATCAGATCAGATCACAGTTGTGCTTATCTAAGATATAATGACAAAAACCCAGCTACAGCGATTCATAAGCAGCGCAGGTTTCTACCTGTGTAAGAAACTTTGTTCCTGTTTCAAAGTTGTTGCATTGTTTTAAGTAAAAATGTTGCACCGTAAAAATACTTTTTTGCAGTTAACAAATGCTGTATAATACACATTATTTGCATAACATTTACATAAAATAATTGACTTATAATGCAGTATGCAGTAAAATCCTCACAATTTTATTAAGCTTCAGAAAAGCCATTACATTTTTTGCATTAATTATTATATTTGCATTCAAGTAATATCTAACATATGGATAAGCTACATAAAAGCTGCAATAACATTACAATCACATGACATACACATTAATCACGATCCATGTAGAGAGGAACCTGCAGGAAAATAGTTATTTCTATTTGAGTGTAGACTCTATACATATTGTTGTGTACATTCACATGTGATATTTACTGTAAGAGATATTTTGCCAATGTGACAAAGAATATTGTTTCAGTTCATTGCCAATTATAAGTGATGCTAGCTCACTGGTTGCTAAGCTAAAGCAGACTTCCTGATTGATGCTAATTGTCATCCTTTAGTGGTTTAGCTAAACTTTTCAGCAACTTCTCTTGAATTGCTTCACAGTTTTAATCTAAACATCTACTTTTATATATACTTCTAAATAAATTCCTTATGAGCCGTTATACTATAGTGTGCTTACATTAGGTACTACACTACTGCTGCTCAATTGAAGAAGAAGAAGAAGAAGAAGAAGAAGAAGAAGAAGAAGAAGAAGAAGAAGAAGAAGAAGAAGAGAGATTGACATGCTTATAAAAACTGCCAAAGTATGTTTGATATGTACATTAATAATGTTCTAAATACCACTAATAATTGTTTATTGTTTCCATTCATATGTAGTTGAGCTTTTATTATCTTGGAAAAGTAAAACTTTTAGTGTTAATAGAATTTGATTTTAATTCATGGACTATAAAATGAAAAAACAATTGCAATAAGTAAAGGGGTAAAATGTATTAATGAGAAAAACATTATTTATGCTTTACCACAGGTCCATACCAGATATTACTTAGGAAAAATGGATAAAATCTCACTCTATGGGGGAAAAGTGCATGCAACTTGCTACTTCAGTATTTTGGAAGTTTATTTTACATATTTATGTGAGTGTGTGTGAGTGTGTGGGCTGCAGATGGAACGTAAAAAAGAGTCTATGGCCAGGTTTCATGTAACCTATCAGTGTTAGCATTGCGCGTTGTATAGCCGTAGTGCACAGTTGATGAATTCTTTCCTGTGCGAATGTAGGAATAATGCAATGCAATGCAATATAGGCAAGTTACACACTTTACTGGATTATAATGGTGTTGGACTATAGTATAATGGTAACTGGCTGGCCTATTCAATGTCAGACTCACACACACACACAAACACACACACACACACACACACACACACACACACACACACACACACACACACACAATACAGGATGTGTGACGACACAGTGTTAACACATTAACATTATCCCAAAAACATGCTTGTGTTCACAGATGCTGAATAAATAAATAATATCTGTAATGTCCTATAGCTGAGATCTCTGCTGCAGTGGTTGGTTTGGTTTCTTGTGTTATGTCCTCAACATCATTATTAGTATTAATATGTTTTGCTTAAAAAATATTACTTAAAAAGGATTAAAATTGAAAGTTTTTTTCTTTCAATATTGTTGTAATTATCTGCAATTAAAAGTATCAACTGGGGGACTTGGTATCTCTCTCTCACTTTTTCACCTACTGTTTTAGCTTTAGAAACTGAATTGTTTCCTTAAATCGAAGATTCAGCTGACCTTTTTCTCAGTACCCATGTTGATGCTGCTGGCTCAGTAATCAGTCTAGCACGATCACGGCTCCAGACAAGCCACTGACACCTGCCATCTCCGTACAGATGACTAAATCTTCTGTCAAACACAGACAGAGACGAAACGCATGCAGGTAAACAACAGGGTTCTAGAAAAAACACAGAGACAAACAATCCAAAACTGAACGGTGAAAATAATATCCAAGAAAACAGACAAGGTTTAAGACCCAAAAAGCAAAAGAGGAATACACTCTGAAAATTTCATTAGGATAAAACTAAGAACTGCAAATTAAAGAATGTATAAAATAAAGGGAAACAAAATATATAAATATATAATGAAAAAGGATCATACAGATAAGTGTAATGGTAACGCAGGATAGGAATCTCAACCGTAACAAACTGAGGAGTTTAAATGAGAATCAACCGCTAAAAAAGGGAGAAAGTATGATGGAAATTGAGTGTGAGTAACGGCTAAGGATTCTGGGAGTAGGAGGTCACTCAGGACATTGCAGATATGGCATTAATCACAAAACAAGGTGTTCTACACTCTAGGAAGTTTGTACTGTATTTGTAGATTCACGTTTGAGTTTTATACTCCACCCAAAACATCTAAGCGTTTGTCCTGTTATAAAACTTGTTAACCTGATTTGTTAAACCGCTAGATGTTTTTTTTTGTAAAACTCTGATCTCACACAAAATCTATTTCTAATAACCAAGAGCGATTTTGTTAAAATGGAGTTCTTTATTTGGAAAAAAAGAAAAAACAAACAGACACTGGAATAGCTCATTCTGCAATTTGTTTTTCAAATAACAACAATAAAAACACATTTGACATTTTTTCTGAGACTGAGGATGAAGATGCATGCATTCTAATCATGCCACAGGCTAAATGTAAAACACTTGAAACAATTGCGTCAATTATTTTTTAAAAAAAGGGAAAAATAAGATTCTAATTACACTCTAGGCAATGCAGATCATTAGGGACAATATGTTAATGCCTTACCATGAAATTAGCAATGGAGATGTGTCGACTCCACCAACATAAAGGGATTACCCTTCACTTAAACACCAAAAGAAACAAACAAACACTGAGATAAATGTGTCTTGCTGAGTCACGGTTCCGATGAATGAGCATCTTGTCTCATAAATCTTGTTCATATTAATCATGATTGTCTGACAGTGGTGGTCAGAATTCCACTTCATTCGATTGCGCTGTGAAATTTCCAATTGAAAAGGCCAAAATTGTCTCCTTCTATTAATGAGTGCAGAGTATCAATCATCGCTAGTTAAGTGTTGTACTCGTGAAGTACTCTTACCCTGTCTGTCTGTTCATTTAGCTGCTCGGTGTTGGAATTGTGTTTTGTTTAGGTAGAAATGTTCTTTGGATTCTTATACTGAGCTTCTTCCCGTACGTCTGCAATGCCGCATGTGTACATACATTCAGGCTTTGTATGCTTAAGAAAGGATTTATAATTAATAAACTAATGATAAGTTTTTTTTTCTGAGTTATTTAATTCAGTTCAATTCAAGTTTATTTATATAGCGCTTTTTACAATTGACATTGTCTCAAAGCAGCTTTACAGAACATAAACAGTTAATATAAAGAATAATATAAAGATTAATAGAATGTAAAATTCAAGATTAATATTAGATAGATTTAGTTCACAATGTGTATGTATTTATCCCCAATGGGCAAGTCTGAGGTGACTCAGGCAGCAGTGGCAAGGAAAATCTCCCTTAGATGAAGGAAGAAACCTTGAGAGGAACCAGGCTCTAAGGGGAACCTCATTCTCATACGGGTGACACTGGAGGGTGTGATTATAAAATACAGTCAAACAGATGTTGTATAGATGCAAAAGATCACATGGAGTTCACATCTTTTTAGTATAGCAGAGTCTAAATGTAGCTGATAGATCTCTAGATGCTTCGGGATTCGGCCTCATCTCAGTGGATCTAGGCACTAGATCCACTAGATAATTAGCGCTGATCTAGACACTCCCAGCATGAGAGCATGCTATTTCATGTCATGCCAGGTTGGGGTTCATAAACGGTCCATACAAACACGGAAAATATGGTTTAGTCAGGAAAAGTTCTCCGGTTGCAATCTGAAGAGCGACTTGATCCAAATAGGATATCAATTCTATATTCTATATTATATCCATTATCTTCATTCAGCCTTTTGTGCTGTTGTAACATTACTCATATAGAACATAACCCATTATATTATACTTAAGTACTTCTACTAAGACTTAAAAAAAAATTGTAAGGGCTGCAGGATAATTCATGTAAATCGAAATGATTTTATACACTATTCTAATGAAAGCAGCGCCTTCTTTGCCAAGCCAGTATTGTTAATTGTTATGCAGATTGATTTGATATCCATTATTACGTTTATATGAAAGATAAGACAAGATCTTGAATGAGGCTTGAATTGATTAGAATTACTGTATGGATAGCTTTTACAGCAGAGTGAAATTCTCTATTTGCTTATCCTAACTTCTTAGGTAGTTGGGCTCATAGCACAGGGTCAGACATGTTATAGAACCACTGGGTTAGAGAGGGTTAATAGTGTCAGCATGGCAATCCTGGGGCTTGAACTACAGACACAGCCTTAACCACTGAGCAACCAATGGCAGCTGCCAGATAGCCCATGCAATTTGGAGAAAACAAAATATATATAGATCATTTCATGGATGTGTTATGTTTAACTTCAGTTCTATGTTTATGTTCTGTAAAGCTGCTTTGAGATGAAGCCCATTGTAAAAAGCGCTATACAAATAAACTTGTAACTTTGGTTGTAATTGTTCCCAAATAATTCAGAATATACTTATACAGTCACCTTGTATCCATGGTGATGGTAGGAGAGCATCAACAGCATTGTGATGAATTATATAAAACTATATGTATATATATATATATATATACACATATAGTATGTGGGTGGGTGTGTGTGGTGTCAGGGTAACCTTGTCAGTCCAACCATAATAATACGAGAACAAATGACTGAACCTGCTTCTCTTCTTTCCCTGATCTTAAACCAGTTTGAATGATGTAACTTCTACTTGAATCCATGATTCCTGAAGTATTCAAATATGTTTTCAGATAACGTGTGTTTAAGTATTAAATAAATGCGTTGGGACACTAGAATGTACATTTTTCATAACCTAGAACTGACGATTTATGAAAAATAAGTATTTTACTGATTGCATTTCAAGTTAAATTGTATTTTTATGTGTTGTTTAATTTGCATTTTCCTTTAGTTAAAGATTGCAACCTGTTTTGGATCAGAAACATACATAAGGGTAGCTGTGAAGGACACTTTTGTTCCTGTTTAACCTGTCTTATAGTTTACTTCTTTACTTTTGTCTTATAAGTTTACTTCTCAATGGAAGACAAATGACATATCAAAATAAATTCACCCTTAGAGAGAATATGCGTGTGTGTGTGTGTGTGTGTGTGTGTGTGTGTGTGTGTGTGTGTGTGTGTGTGTGTGTGTGTGTGTGTGTGTGTGTGTGTGTGTTTGTGTGTGCACACAGCCTAATTAATGACACATTATCCTCAGAGTGTGGCGTTCCCCATTTAAACCCATTCAGTACATTGTACTAGACATAGAAGAAAAACTCTAGACACAAGCAGGGAGTTCATTTGTGGGGAAATGCAGGACAGTTGAGGTCATCTTCACACGGTTCGTGCGGATTCCCAGCCTGCAGATTCCTGAGCATTAGTTACTCGAGTGCTAGAGTGGTGGCATGAACCCGGTCTTGCTAATCAAAAGCACCATTGATTAGCTCCTCAGAGAGCTGCTCCTGAGCATTAGCTAAGAGTTTTCCCCCATTTGTAAATGTACCCATTGTCTACTGATGGCAGTCAAAGGCCATCTTTGTCCTTAATGGCTATTTACCCCAAATCCTGTGGCCCGGTGCCATCCTTCTCATCCTTCTCTTCATTCTAACACCCTCGATCTTTCTTGATGGCTATATCGCTTGTGAGGTATGCTGTGTGGAGGGAAGGAAATGCCATGGCAAATGAGTATCTGAGGAGACTGCAAAGGAATGCTTTGTTCACTTGCCACTGCGTACAAGAGTGATTTCACGATCGAGGTACTATTTGTGTGCCAGTGATATCACATGAAAATATTGTTTAAAAACAATATTTTTGCATATATATGTAATTTTGTTTTCCCATTTGTGCTGCATTAAAGACATTAAAACTTTAGATATTATGAAAAATCTCCATCTTTACCATTCACTTAACTCCGTTAGCTGGATATCTTCACCACTATGAAATATTTGAAACGTTCCATAAATCACAACAGAAACTTTCATCATCTGAATTTCCTGATTTTGACAATGAAATGTTTTTTTAATTAATTAATTCAAATTCATTTTAATTTAAATTAATTTCAAAAGGCACTTTAAAAGCAGAAGATTGTTCCTCGAATTACAGTCAGAGAGAAAAATATTACTTTAAAATAATTTGAATTAAGATTTTAAACATTGCTGCTACTTTCAGGTATTTTCCACCCTATTTCTCACTCATAATGAAATAAAAATGGATATCAGTTCAGACTGTCTGACAATTTCTACCGACTGAAAATTCAAATTTGTCTTCCACAAATCCCATGGCGTATCCTCTAATCTTCAGATTTCCCAGTGAACTGAGGTGCTGCGTATCGTGACACCCCTTTGCGTGATCTGAGAATTGAGAATTGTTCCACTGAGCTTCCTACTCATAACAACTTTCAACGTGAGAAAATCTACAGAAGAAAATTTCTGGCTTCCCGCCTACACGGTAGCTCTTTATTTACCTTTTTTATCAATTCTGTAGCCGTGGATTTGAAAGGAGGTATTTTTCTTACGCTAGATTCAAGCAATTAGGATGCAGGAGCTCACGTAATGGGGGAACAACAAATGCTCAAAGTTATCTGTAGCGTGTGATCTTCCCCATGCTTATTTTAGCAGGAGTGCTTTAGAAAGAAGAACAGAGTAATATTGTGTGTGTGTGTGTGTGTGTGTGTGTGTGTGTGTGTGTGTGTGTGTGTGTGTGTGTGTGTGTGTGTGTGTGTGTGTGATTCGGGGAGATTTTGTGTGTGTGTGTGTATCTGTGTCTGTGTGTGTTCCTATGCGATTGAGGAGGTTTGTGTCTGTATGTGTTTGTGGAGGGACGACATGATGATAGATTGTTCTGTGGGCAAGAAGCTATCGCTGCACTGCGTCTCTGCCTGACGAATTGGTGGAAAAGATTGTTCAGCATATAATTGAAAGAGGGAATTGAGTATGCTAAAGCACTGACAGCTTGTCGTGAGAAGACATGAATGTTAAGCAACAGACGGCGAAACGTTTGAACAGTACTTGACATTCACATTATCTGGAAACCTGCTGAATGTAGCAATGTTAAGACAGATAAAAGATATTGTGTCATTACTGACCCAGCATAAGAAGTCAATTCACATTACAGAGGATGATGATGATGATGATGATGATGATGATGATGATGATGATGATGATGATGATGATGTTAGGAGAAGCTAATCAGGGCTTTTGTACAGTAATTAGACTTCTGAGATCTTTAGATAACAGGCCCAACTGTTATGAGAACTAGAATTCTGTTTCCTTGGCAGGAAGCTGGTATATTTTTGTGTCATTATGTCACCATAAAGGAAAAAATACAACCATTTTCTTCTAGCTGTTTCCCAAATGAAAGATAATGGCCTGAAGAAGAAAGATCCCATTGTGTGTTTGAAGCCATCAGCTTTTACACGATATAGACGATCCGGCCCTGATGCCGTCATGCTCAGCAGGTATTCTTGTATTATTTTAGGGTCAAGAGTTTTATTTGGTAATGTCACAAAATATAAGGCTATAAATGACTTTGTTCATCGAAGGGGCTTCAGAAAGAGATAAAAGATAGAAAAAAAAGGCTTGGTAACCATGTTCATTTGATTTAAGGTATGGTAACACAGAGCTGAGTTCACACTGCTTAAATTGGGCTCAATAAAATAACATTTTAATACTTTCTGTTCACAAATTCAACAGTTTTTAAAGAAACGTTACAGAGAGTCTTGTATAATTTCCATGACGTTAGCAGTTGTCTGTCACAGATCTGTCACAAATCGCAGATGATAATCATTTAACAGCAGGAAAAAAAAAAGAGTGCTAATCGCCAGGTTTATCCATTAACACCTTTTTTTTCTTTCTTTTTTTTTTTTTTTTGCTAAAATACCCAGCTATTTTCTGTGGAAAAAATTATTCATGAAAAAATGAATAATAATAAAAAATTGCCAGAACTGAAGGTCCAGTATGGATTATAAATATTGATATCCAAGTCATTCAGGTTAGATTTTATTTAAATTTATATCTGGATGCAAAATTCAGTTGTCCTCATAGCTAGAATATTGAATACTGACCTTCATGCTTCTCCAGTCAGAATAACAGAGGGCATGTGCATTCCATGTCCTCTTTCTGCCATGCTGATTTCTAATTAGCCTGGCACGGCACACCATCACTCTTTCATTGCCTGTGTTCAGTTAGTTCTCAGAGCTGTTGGACGAGGCCTAGTGCCCAGTGGGTGGAGATTAGAGGAGGGTTATTAAACTTGGAGAGAAAAAGTTCGATCGGAAATAAAATAATGTTTTTTTGGTTTTATATTTTTAACTACAGCCGTTTTTTTTCCTTCATCTATTACATAAGTAACATTAATGCAGAAATAGACTAATATGTTGTTTTCTAAATGTATATTAAAAAAAAATATATATATATATATATATATAATGTGTGTTACCCAAATTGTAAAAAAAAATTCTAGGTATATGTATTGAGTAATTTCTATGATTTATTTATTTTTTTACATTTTTTAAGATGCTCCCTGTTCAGTATTGCTACAGCAGATCACGTGGTCCGCATATTAGATTTGGTTTTATGCCGAATGTCCTTCCTGATGCAATCCTTACTTTTATCCGGGCTCTGGATTTTTATCTAACTCATCAGTGACTGGCTCAGTTCAGTTCCCGGGAATCGAACCCGTGCCGCGGCCATGAGAGAGCGGGGTCCGATCGCTTGACCACCTTGGGGCATATTTCTATGATTTCTAAGATATCCCACTGTTAACTACAGTATGTTAACCTCAATAATATTTTCTGGAACCAGAACTTATAGTACTTGGATCCAATTTTGTTATATTTCTTTTGTTTAACAAGATAGTTGTGGTAAAAATGTCCAATCTGTCTTCAAAACCTCACAGGCTATCATGGATTACTTATATTTTGCTATTTGTTTTAATTTTCTGGTCCGTCACCACTTTGTTACCCAGTTGTGTTTGGCCTCCTGTTCTGTGTTGATTAGTTTGTCAATGTACACTGTGTTGTACAATTTTATTAAGGCAAAATCTTACGATACTTTTGTACTGTTAATTTCAATGTAATCCATATATCAAAGGGTTTCCTGCACGAAGTCCTTGTTTTCCACCACAGTTCTTGCTCCTTGTTTCTGTGACTTTCTACTCTACTCTACTCACCGTACATCACATAACACCTCACCATGATAAATTTATGCAATGTTGTATACATATACACTGGAGACCAATCAAGCATTAACACAAAACAGGTCAACAATCAGGTAACAAACCATCGACTCTACAGGTGTTGATATAGGTGTGGAAGAGAAACCAACATATGAGCATGAGAGCAGCTGTGACTATCAGCCTTCCTTATATAAAATATAAAAACAGCTATGTCACAGCATACTGCACATACTGTAAGCCTAATCGATTCAGTTTAAACAGTCCATGATGCTCTCTGGTGCTGCACTTTTCTTTTGAGATGAATAGAATCTCTGAATTGCAATTTTCTCTCTTTTCACTTTTGGAGTTAACCAGACTTTAGAATGCTATATGATTTTACATGCACTTGAGGTTTCAGTCCTGGAAAATATATAGTTTTCATAATTATATGTAGTTTTAGATCAGAAACATTATAGTTAACATATATTGTTGTACTTCAAGCAATTTAACAATTGAAACTGGTGGAAAGCTTACAGAATAAAGAGCGCCCTCTACTCTGTCATATTTAGACAGAGGGATGGATGGATGGATGGATGGATGGATGGATGGATGGATGGATGGATGGATGGATGGATGGATGGATGGAAGGACCCCCAAAAAGCCTTTTTTTTAAACAGTTAAACATATGGGAATTTGATGTTCATTGTAACAACAAATATAAAAAATAAAAAATAAAAAATAAATAAAAAGTCTATTTTTAAATGATCTTTAAAATGTATTAAAAAAATAAATCCAATTTCTTGTCAGGAAAAAAGTAAGGTATCTTTAAGTACATTTTAAGTACATATCTTTATTTGTACTTAAATGGATAAAATGACCTATAGGTGTATCACATCAGGTGCAAAATATTAGAACATTGTTACAGAGCATTTAGAAGAAGTCTTATTTTAACATCAGCTAATTATTTTGGTTTGCTTTTAATTGTTGAAGTGAAAGGTATCACCATGATGAGATCCAAAGAGCTCTCTGAGGCCTTCAGAAAGAAGAAGATGCTTATGAGTCTGGTAAAAGATATAAAAAGGTCTCAAAAGAATTTGTAATCAGCAAATCTACTGTCTGGAAAATCATCCAGAGAACATTTAAAACAACTGTGAACATGGCGAGGTCAGGCCATCCAAGCAAAATCACACCAAGAGAAGACCGATGTTTAAAAAAGTCTCGAAAACCGAAGAATATCATACAGACCTGCAGCAAGCTCTTGCTACAGTTGATGTCAACGTGTATGAATATACAATCAGAAAGAAACTGCACAACGTTAATTATCACGGTAGGTGTGAAAGGATGAAACCTATGCTCTCTAAGAAAAACATGAGGGCAAGACTGAAGCTTGTGAAAGAACATAGAGAGAAAGACCAAGACGTCTGGAATAATGTGCTTTGGATAGATGAGTCTAAAATTGTATTATTTGGACACCATAAACGAAGGCATGTTTGATGTAAACCGAATACAGCATTTCAGCAAAAGAACCTCATAACATCTGTGAAACATGGAGGTGGAAGTGTTATGGTTTGGGGATGCTTTGCTGCAGCAGGACCTGCTCACCATCATAGGATCCACTATGAATTGTATATTTTATCAGAAGGTGCTTGAGGAACATGTGAGACTATCTGTGAAGAAATTGTAGCTGAAGTGGAACTAGACCTTGCAACATGACAATGACCCAAAACATACCAGAAAATCCACCAAAGACTGCCTGAAAAGTAAAAAATGGAGATTTCCGGGAATGTCCAAGTCAAACCCCATATCTAAATCCTGTTGAGATCCTGTGGGGTGATTTTTCCTGTGCATGCAAGAAACCCCTCAAACATCACACAGCTGAAAGAATTCTGCATTGAGGAATGGGGGAAAGTGTCTTCCAGTCACCAACGGGTAGATGGGTAAAAGAATATGTAGACACTAATCCTGTAGCTTGGTGTCTTGTCATGTTGGTTTGCTTCTGTCTGCATCATGTTCTTCTTTTTGTTTGCTAATTATTAAGTCACATTTTTCAAATAAATAAATAAATAAATAAAAATAATTGCTCATATGTGATTTGGTTTTGCTTCTGGCCAATGACAACAGAAAAAAAATTATGTCTTCAGGGTGAACTCTGGCTCATATACAGTTTGGAAACTGTTTATTAATGGACCTTAGTAACGAACTTGAAGAAGAGAAGCATGGACAGATGAGACAAGTGTATAAGAGCCCAAAGATACCCACAGGATCTAGCAATTTCTGCAGAACGATGATGCTGGCACTGTGAAGGAATATATGTCTGCAATAACAGATATTGAATAGAAATCCCACAGCTACAGGTCCTTACATTTGCTCGCATTCTGGCTGCCTGTGCCGCTGAAGGCCTTATTAATTCGGTGGGAAGCCGGAGCTCAGCTGTGCCGCTTTTCTCTTCCTTCGTGGAAAAAAAAAGAAAAATGTAGAGAGGGAAACATGATGTTCTGCCATAGTTTACTGAGGCTTGTCTGCAAAGCCTACACTCCGGCATAAACCCAGCCATCCATGTGGTAGATAGCATGGGAAGAGCAAATGCCAAGTTTCACTGAGCTCTGAAGACTATGACACAGCTTGCATTTTAGGGTGGAAGCACAATTACGATCCTCATCAAACTGATTTTTGCTGTTTTCAATAGAGTCAGTGAGCATCTTTATTCCAAAAGTGCTTATGTGAACACGAGTGCTGTCTTTCTTGTTCTCATTCCTTTTATTTATTCCAAAATCCTTAAACACTGCTCTTCTACAGCCCTTTGGGATCTGATAAATAAACCCCACAGACCATTTTAATTCTCCTGAAATTAATTAACACTGTTAAATGTGACTGGAAATGGGCTGTGATGGAACACTGATTGAAAATTAAGTGTGGGTGAGAAAAGAGGTTATCTCAGCGCTTTATTAAACCTGACCTCGACAAGAGGGATGTGCTATGAAAGAGAAAGTAGGCTCTGTTAATTGCAATGACCAGCAGTGGCATTGAAGGTGGACAGAGCTGGTGCTCTTGGGAGGTCCATCAACTGCAACCTTCCCTGCAGATCTGGACAGACGGCTAATGAAGTCAGTTTAATGAACTTGGGCGGCTGTACAATGGAGTAACTCTTGGCAGCGGTCATGGAAGAAAGTCCTAAGTTTGAGCTAAAAATTTGGAATTAAAGGCATACCAAGGCATATTAAAGATCCCTGGCTGCCTAATTGACTGTAAAATTGATCTCAAGGGAAAAATATAAATTTGAAAATATGAGAATGATGAGTCAGTAGAATTCACAGTACCTTGCTGCGATAGAGGCAAAGAATGCTGAGTTGCCAGTAAACAAAAATCAATGAAACCATCAGTTTAGAATGACACTAAGCCTCTCAATTCAGGCCATTCATATGTTGGATGAATCATACCTGTAGATACTGCGTTATACACTATCTATACACCAATTATACATGTTATAGCTTCTTAGCAATGTAAGGTTCACAGAGCATTTTCCATTAATTCTGGCTTCAATGTGGGAAAGTTTTATACAACATTTTCTGTGGCATTTTCACTTGTAGGACTATTCAAATATTGCAATCTAATATTACAGGAGATTCATTTATTTACCATCAGTAAGCGATTTATCTTAGTCAGTCCATCACAGGCCAGTATGCACACACAATTATAAAACGTTGCTCTCTAACCTTCTTCGAACATATTAAATTTCCATTCATTTACAAAGAAGAACACTGCAACAGGTGAAAGGATGAGAAAGTTCAACGCTAGTGATTCCTTTACATATTCTTCAATTTTCTGGCTTTGTGGGCCTGATAAGCTGAGAAGATAAGATGTGCTATGTGGAGCTGATGAGATGCGAAAGAGATCGATGGCTCAGTCCCAAGTTTGGTGAGGTGGAAGTCCTGTGGCTTTTGTTTCAGCAAGATTAAGATAGGGTGCTGGATCTGGGCATTCTTCTTGTCATGTGGAGTTTCTCAAAACGAAAAAGGAAAAGAAAGACATGCAGTATGATCGTTGGTTGGCTCTGCACTTTTTTTTTTTTTTTTTAAAGTAAGTATGATATCTTCTCTTCCTAAGGTTAGTCTTTCTGTTTGTTTACTCTTATGGCTTTGTACTGGTGATTCTGTATGTTTGTACACTTCTTACCATTTAACTTAATACCAGTAAAATTCTTATTCTTAAACATTTTCCTATGTAACTTTTGCTGTATTTTGCACCAACTACTGTATATAAAAAGGCATAACATTAATTTGCTATGAAAAACTAAAGAATAAAGGTCACCAGGAAGAATTCTGCCAGTGATGGGATCCTGCAATAGCTCTATGACGTCTTTTTCTTTCTAGGACATGGAAAGGTTGTGTGTGTTTAGCCAATGGACGTCCAGCACAACTGGTTTTTCGTGACTGTGAAGGAATTAGTTTGTACAGTATGCATAACCCTGGGACTAGGGAAATGGTTCTCATTTGAATTTTTCCATTACCTAGTGGACTGCCATCCAAGACATACTGTATGTGATGAAGGACCTGACTATGGGAACTAGGCCACAGTGAGGTCAATAAGGGCTGAAAAATATGAGGAAAAAGCATACTGAGAATGAAAAATATTGAAAAGGTAAGTTCACTAGACTACTGACAATTTTCTGGAAATATGAAGCACATACTACACGAAAATGTCTCTTTTTGTCTTCCTGCCATTTGAAATACATACATCCCTCTTGTTTATGGTGTTCTTTTTCCCCTAATGAAAGCCTTGCTTACTCTATATTGATATTGTCTCGGTATGGCAGGAAGTAGTGGAGGAGGTGTGGTGGAAAGCTTTTAGATGGTTATCCCTTGAAATGGTCAAATGAATGAATTAGCTGAAGGTAAAGCTATTCATATGTGCAAGTGAGCTCAGCCTGGAGGGTTTCACTCAAACATCAGCGAAAGGTGGGATTTAAATGCTGGCTCTATCCTCTGCATGCACCCTCAGGAGTAATGGTGTAGAAACTTAAGGTATAATCTTTCCTCTGAGTGTCTCCCCAGTCATAATGTTGAGTCATTCATCAGTATATTTTCTACATATAGGACGGTCATATATTTCCCAAAAGGTTTGCTTGAATTTTTTAAATGTTTGCTGTAGCCCTGCTCGATCTTGATAGAAAGCGGTGACCCGATGGGTAATAATCATATCACCAACAATGTTTTGATGATATCTCTGTAGCATGAGAACAGATCTTCCAGCTTAACTAGTGTACTTGTCTGGCCATGTTATACAAGTTTTTTTTATACATATTTCTGTGTTAGTGCTTTGTATGCGTGTACTCTTTGGACCAGGAAGTCAGAAAGTTGACTGGCAACGAGCACCTTCCTGACAGGAAATATGCTGTAATTGCAGTTACTAGGAATGAGGTCCTAAATTTTAGATATAGGCAACAAACCTTTGCTGGATCCCAAATGTCTGTTGCATAATGGCATCCTCTGAAACAGACAGGGCTCAGAAGACAGCTGAGGATCCTTGTGCAAGAGGATTTATTAACAGATCCAAAACACAATAGAAATGTAGAGTCATAATTCATGGCAGGGTCAAACCCAGAGAGCAATGATATCATCAGACAGAAGGCACATCCAAAGCATTAATCAACAAGGTCACAGTTTACACAGGGCAATAGCGGTCAGTGACAACACAGCACAGAAATTACACAAATGCTCGGATTGGCAAGACTTTGCAAAGTCTTGGGGTAAAGACCATGTTTTCAAACACACTGCCAACACGACAAAGGACAGTTTAAAATGTTTTAAACCTGCCAGGCCAATTACCAGGCCTTTACTTAATTGAGCATGCCTTTCACCACCTAAAGAAGAGAAATCCCTGAAACAAACAACAACTGAAAGATTCTGAATTACAAGCCTGGAAAAGCATCACTAACAAAGAATAAAATAGTTCAGTGATGACATTGAGATGCCAATTTGATGCAGTTATTGCTATGCAACCAAATATTAAGTGTTACTACAAATTTCAAATGAAAACAAACTGTTCCAATACTTTAGAAAAAGAATAATTAAGTGACGTGACATACCGCTAAGTACGGTGACCCATACTCAGAACTTGTTCTCTGCATTTAACCCATCCAATGTGCAAACACACAGCAGTGAACACACACACACCGTGAACACACACCCGGAGCAGTTGGGGGGGTTCGGGGGCTTGCTCAAGGGCACCTCAGTCGTGGCCAGCCCGAGACTCGAACCCACAACCTTAGGGTTTGGAGTCAAACTCTCTAACCTCTACATCCCTACAGACCGCGACATCCCCCACTTATGCCGATAGATGACATACTATTTAATATTTAGATGTAAATATCAGGAAACAAATGCTGATATTCGAACTGTTGGTTCATATTCATATTTTGATCTCTGTCTCTGTCTCTCTCTCTCTCTCTCTCTCTCTCTCTCTCTCTCTCTCTCTCTCTCTCTCTCTCTCTCTCTCTCTCTCTCTCTCTCTCTCTCCCTCCCCTGGAACAGTGTTGAAAATCTTTGTTGTATTAGCTGCCTCTCACATCTCTTGTAAGTTGATGGCTAATTTGACTCAGACTCAGATAAGTACTGCGATAACACATGTTTACCTTCACATAGGTGAAAATGGCATTGCATTAAATACTATCAGTGACCTGTTTACAAATCAGAGCTCCTCTTAGGGCAAAAGGGGTTTGAAATCCTGCTCGATTCGGTCCTGCATATCTTTTGGGATCATTGGTAACCATTATGAGTCAAAACTGATCTGACATGACTGGTTAGCTGGCCTTAAAGAGAGTCGAAATAAGTGACCAAATTTTACGTCTGTCTTTTTTTCTGTCTTGTTTGGTGGCTTAAGACCTTCATCAAAGACCATAGCTGTGTGTGTGTGTGTGAACATGAGTGCACTGAATCCTTTCACACCAAGAAAAGCTACTGTATGTTACTTCCTTTCTAGAACATGCTCCTCTTTGACGTGTCCAGCCATTAATCTGTAAGGTTCCCTAATTGGTTCCCACAAAGTACACTTGTCTCAGGTAGAAGGAATCTGTGTGTCAGACTCATCAACATTTCCTCTAACAGCTTAACACTTTTCAAATTGATAAAAAGAGATCCATAGCAACAGAGCAGGCAAATTATGCCCATGGCTTCCAAATAGCCCTATTTTTAAACCTAATTATTTCATTACGACATTTTGTAAAACGTCTATAGTGCTTTGTCAAGATCATATTCGAATTTATTAAAACATGAATTATTTAGTGTCCTTTATTTTTGCGTCACGTCACTAACAAGCGTGCCTCGTAAAGGAATATGTGACGATGGTTGATGGTTTTGCTCCTTATTTTCACTACAGATTTATAGTGTTCATTGTGATATGAAGGCATTTCTCTGTAACGTTTAATTGGTGAATGAATAATTTAATGCAGACAATTGAACTTAATGGCGTACTTATGTATATTACTGGTATTTGTAAAAGCTTGGGATGTAAGCTACATTAGGTGGCTTATTACGCTCAAGCACAACACATCCATCATTTTCAAACCCTCAGCCTTGACAATTTTCATTCTATTTTTTTTTTTTTGTTTGTTTTGTTGACTAGAAGTGGGGTAACTATTCTAAAATTGAAGGAAATATGAGCTCATCTAAGCTGAAGGAGATGAGCGCATGCTGTTTGCTCTAAGCACACCAAATGAATTCTGCCTTGTCTCTCCTTCAGAACATGCCAGGCATGCTGGAGATGAAAAAAAAAGCAGGCGGTGATTATGTCTGACTGCGTGCTGACCTGCTTTCTCACATCTGTTAATGTCAGACTGCCTCCTGGTGGACGGTATGGCAATAATTCTCCGGTCACTTGCACCTTAAGTACATTTAGATGTATGATTCTGGCTTAAATGTGATGTTATTTATTTATTCGTCAATTAATATATAGATCGGTGTGTAGATACTTAGGAAATACTGTAAGATAATTTTATATAGGAAAGGCATATTTCTGCCAGCTTTGTGCATTTAAGGCATTATTAAAACAATAGATTTACATTTAAAATCTAATTAAAGCCTTACTGAGTTTTTTTTTACTTCCTCTGTCTGTTTATTCTTCCATTATTATTGACAGTACTAGTAATCTGTCTGTCTGTCTGTCTGTCTGTCTGTCTGTCTGTCTGTCTATCTATCTATCTATCAATCAATTATCTATCTATCTATCTATCTATCTATCTATCTATCTATCTATCTATCTATCTATCTATCTATCTATCTATCTATCTATCTATCTATCTATCTATCTATCTATCTATCTATCTATCTATCTATCTATCTATCTATCTATCTATCTATCTATCTATCTATCTATCTATGCTTGTAGGTTTCCTCCGGTTACTCCAGTTTCCTTCCCAGTTCAGAGACATGCTTTGTATACTGTTTGGCATCACTAAATTTATTTGTTCCATCTGAATGGGTGTGAGTGAATGGGATTGTGTCCTGTGATGGACCTGCACCTTATCCAGATTGTTAACCTTAAGTTAACTGATATAAACTCCATGTTCCCTGCAATCTTGCATAGAACAAAAAGTTTAGAAAATTGATGGATGAATTGATGGACGGATGGATATTGCATTATATCCATATTCATATTCCGGCGTTCATCATATGTTTTTACCTAGTGCTCTGATATTGAATATTTCTTTTCCTTGCCATGTGTGCCGTTTCAGTTTTACTGCTCAAGCTGAACAATGCCAGACTTCAGACATAGGGCTGATATAATTTCTCTCCTAAGATGAATCCATACTATATTCATCACACTAATACTTTTCGTCTTCATATTTTGCAATCAGATTTATTCTTAAATAAGACACTGTGTTGGTTGTTTGCTTATATTGTCTCTTTTCACTTTGATAGTGTTTACTGATAGAGACACAAAAAAGCAAACTCTGGGGAATTGATTTTGACTCATCAGAGTAAATGTTCCACTTTTATTATGATTGCTTGGATTGCTTTTGGTTCTTACCTTTGTGGCTCAGAAAAGGTATCTAGATAAATGGGGGAACATTTATTATTATTATTATTATTATTATTATTATTATTATTATTATTATTATTATTATTATCTTCGTTGTTGTTGTTGTTTTAGTTGTTGTCGTCGTTGTTGTCATCGTTGTTGTCATCGTTGTTGTCGTTTTCACCATGGAAAAAAATCACATATAACAGGTAATTAAACAGCTGAAATAACTGGTGATTAATGATTATTTGATTATGCAGAACTCTGATTAACTCCCCAGGTCCAAAGACATGCATGGTAGGTTGATTAGCATCTCTGGAAAATTGTCCGTAGTGTGTGATTGCGTGAGTGAATGAGTGTGTGTGTGTGTCCTGTGATGGGTTGGCACTCCGTCCAGGGTGTATCCTGCCTCGATGCCCGATGACGCCTGAGATAGGCACAGGCTCCCCGTGACCCGAGTAGTTCAGATAAGCGGTAGAAAATGAGTGAATGAATGTATGATTATGCAGATGAAGATCTTTATGTTGGTGGTTATGTTTCTTTTCATGTGAGTTTAATGTTAGCACTACAGAGGACGTTCTATACAAGTGTGATAACTCAGGGTTACAAAAGGTTTAATACGTTTATTAAAATATTGGGTTTGTGACAGGTCTAATGCTTGAATAAAAACACTGATATACGTTGTTACATTCAAAGCTGGGCCACTCACAACCATTACTGACAACCTTTGGTCTAACATACTGGGAAAAAGAAGAAGAAGAAGAAGAAGAAGAAGAAGAAGAAGAAGAAGAAGAAGAAGAAGAAGAAGAAGAAGAAGAAGAAGAAGAATTGGTTTAACAGATTGAGGCATGTCAGAAAAGAAGAAAGAGAAGAAGAAGAAGAAGAAGAAGAAGAAGAAGAAGAAGAAGAAGAAGAAGAAGAAGAAGAAGAAGAAGAAATATTTCAGAGATGTAACTCAGAACACAAAGTCCATGCGTATGCAAAATTACCTGAATATTTTTCCAACTGGATCTTTCTAACATTCAGATTGCTTTTCCAATCTGCCGAGAGCAAACCCGTGTCAGTAGAATATGATGTAATAACTTTTACAGTGCTATTAAGACACATCTATGAACAATATTTAGTTTAATAGATATTAGTTTACATCACCAACTGGTGTACTATCAGAGCAATTTACAGTAACCAGCAAGAAAGGAAATACTACTACTATATATATATATATATATATATATATATATATATATATATATATATATATATATATATATATATATATATATAATCTTGTTCATATTCCCATCATATCCATCTAGTAATTATAATAATACACTCCTTTTGTGTTTACTTGCTGAATCATGCAGATAAAAAAAAAATAAAATAAGTGAGTCTAGTGAGTCTAGATTTCTCCTTTGTCAACCTAATCTTTACCTTAAATACAGATGGAATCAGTTGCTTTCAGTACCTCAGCCTGTCCCTCAAAGTGCTAACAGCTTTCTCAGCTCTGCACAGAACTGAGCAAATCATCATTCCAAAATAAAAAATAAAAAAAAAATAGATTGTGATAGAATAGATCGGTGAGTCAGAGCACTTTGAACTCATTTCCTGCCCATGCAAATGCATGACCTGTCTGCTTTACTGCGACAAATGCAGGACTGTAGACTTGCGAACCGTGAGCAGATGTAATGTGTAGTCCTGCTGTGGTACGGATGGGGACGCAGTACATTTCTGATAGCGTTCTTTTACAAAAGAAGGGAAGGGACTGCATGTACACTGTACAGTATGTGTGTTTTTTTATGGTCACCAGTAGGAGATGTAGACACTTCTTCAGGCTTATATAAAAAGTTTTATTCCTCTTATTCTAGATAAAAGATATAACATATATTTCAGTAATTAAGCAGCACTGCTTTAGGTTTAGCTTGATTGAAACCATTTCACTGTGCTGTAATTTATACTGTATGTGACAAATAACGAGTTCTTATTCCTATGTACATTATTCTAGCGTTTACATCTTAACCTGCACAGCTGAACGGTAGCTGTTTTTTCACAGAGTGCCTGGTGATTACTGTGAAACCCTGTATAAATGCCACAGCTGGTTGCTTTCACACTGGCAGTTTAATCTGAAGCAGATCACAGATTGCATGTGGACCAGGAAGCATGTGTGAGTTCGGATGCACTGGAATTGCACCATGAACGCAATGTAAATGAAACTTGTTTGGAATTAAAGTACCCTGTGCATATGTCTAAATAATGTGAGCATGAAACTATACGTGAATATGATCCTATTGGTTAGGTGTTGGACTACCACTTGAATGGTTGTGAATTTCGATCCCAGGTCCAACAAGATGCCACTGCTTGGCCCCTGAGGAAGGCCCTTAAACTTTAATTGCTCAGTTGTTTAAAATGAGATAAAATTAAATTTATCTGTATAAAGCATTTAACAATTCACATTGTCCCAAAGCAGCTTCACAGAAGTATAGAAACAGAATAAACAAACAAACAAATAGATAGATAGATAGATAGATAGATAGATAGATAGATAGATAGATAGATAGATAGATAGATAGATAATAATAATAATAATAATAATAATAATAATAATAATAATAATAATAATAATAATAATAATAACAAACAAACAAACAAATAAATAAATTTAAGGTTTAAAATAATTTTTTAAATATTAATTCAAAATAATATATATCTTTACCATCTATCCCTTTTTATGTTATAAAAAAACATAAGTCTGGATACGGGTGTCTGTCAAATACTGTAAATGTCTTTGGACCACAGCAAATTTCCCCCCTTTGAAAACCAACCAGCATTATATAGAAAGGCCGGGGGTCCTTTAAAATTTTACTGAAATGTAGAATTAAATGTCAAAAAGTATATCTTAAAGGTATGTAACTGGTTATGGTGATACACTGATGGCTTTTATTTTATAGCATTGATTTTAAACTCCATTTACCTTGACAATAAGCGAGGCTGCATCTTTAATCAAGCACTAAACTCAGTTAGAGACAAAAGCACTAAATTACTAATGCAAAATACATGCAAGGGGTGGAAATTTCAAGTGAATTCAGCTGTCAATCATTCTAGATTGTTATATCTGCTGTTTTTTATTGGAGGAGAGAAATAAAGTGTGTATTTTTAGTAATAGCTCATAGCAAGGTACTCATAGGTTAAAATGTATAGCAACTACTACTAGGAGTGCAACTGTGATTCATCATCATCATGTATCTGTATATGTCCTGACCACCTGAATCACTGGACAGAAATTGGTGCACTGAGGATCTAGGTTGTAATGGGCAGTACTGTACATGAGGTTGTGGAGAGACTGTGTGACTCCAGGTCTGCTTTTCAGCTGCTTTCATTTTACACAGCAAGAGATGCAATTAGCAATCAAATGTGAAATCACAATTTACACATATTGGGTTAATCAAGATCAAATGACAGAGGCCAACAAACACCACAACATGGCACTGAACCGGCGAGGTTTAAGAATAGATGTTTCTTCGAACACTGCGGGTTCATTCTTGTCTAAAGAGCGATGAATCAAGCATGCGTGACCTTTACGAAAAAGGGTACAGAAGTGCAGAGACTGTGATGGACGCTGGTGTTTGACCCTGAATAAAATAAATGATTTTTTTTTCTATTGATATTTAATTATATTAAAAAATAACAGCCAGAAGGTTGAAAGGTTAACAGAGTAAACAAGGCAGGATCATGACAGTGAACATAGCAAGAATGAATATAAGAATAGAACATTTTAAATAATAATAATAATAATAATAATAATAATAATAATAATAATAATAATAATAATAATAATAATAATAGGTGGGGGAAAAACTGTGGATATTTATATAGACTCAAGGAGAGTCAAAGGAAAAACAGTTGAGACTAATGATGACACATTGAAACAAAAGCCAGTGACAAAAAAGCCATTTGGTGGAGACATGACATGAATTCAAACAAAATGCATGAAAACATGGAACAAAGCAAACATGAGAACAGAAGCATTCATCATGATGGAGAGATTGTGACAACATCATTGTTTCCAGTGACAAGTCATTCAACTTATATACCAGTGATCCTGACCAGCTCTGTGCTCTGAATCTGCCTGATTCATCCTGATCGCTGCTGCTGAAGATGCTCCACATGGACAGCCTGGAGATTTACAGTAGGGGACTGCTGTAGACAGAACCACATGGAGAGCATGAAGGTGGCATTGAACTGCTGTTGCTGGGGTAAATTTTGTGCTCAGGTCTTAATCATTGAATATAAGGTGGCTTTGGTAGGAAGGAACTTATGTTAAAACTATAATGCATTCTGAAATTATGCTGATGCTCATATTTATAACTTCCCTGGTTAGACAATTGGACTTTATATGCGGAAAGGAAAGCATTTACAGTACAATCGCACAATGCAGTGTCACCAAGCAGAGGATAAGTTCCATTTTGAGTCAGGTTTCTTCCTTCTTTTCTTTTATCTAAGAAGGATAAAAAAAGGTTTATTATCATGACAAGGTGCCATTTAATTAACATTTATGTAAGGAGTCTTCAGTGTCATCAGAAACCAGCAGATGTTGCAGGAGTCTTCAGTGTCATCAGAAACCAGCAGATGTTGCACCTTCTGGTTTCTCAGCTAACATGACAAGTTGAGATTCATGCCTTATTAACGTAGAAGATAAAACAAAAGACCGGTGTGGAAGAAAGTGTTTATAGCTGCTATAAAGTAAGTAATCACATCACAACATACTGTGAAGGTACAATAAATGTAAAAATGGTTTAAAAAAAAGGATGTTTGTTAATAACTTAATGGCAGGGTCTCCGATTTTTGAGAAATGCTTCAGAAAACTGATTCGGGCCGAATAATAAACAAAAATCAAAACTAATGTGTAGCCAATGAGCAGAAAGGGGCGGGGCTTGTCAATATGCGGCGGAGAGAGTGTTCAGTGCGCATGCGTGACATTAGCAGAAAGCGGTTTTAGCATTGACATGGAGGATAAAAACAAAGAAAGAAAGGCTTACGATAAGGCAAGAAGTAGGACCTGTGTTTAATATAGGATCAGCTTTCCAGCGCTGGAGAGAACTGAAGGAGCAGGAAGTTGGCCGCATATTCACAGATTGTAGTTTCCCGAGTCAATAACTCCTGAGCTAAACGCTGTTACTACACAAATAACACCTCTTTTCTATCGTACTAATATAGAGAGGCAGCTACAACCGCGTTTTGTGTAGTAACAGCGTTTAGCTCAGGAGTTACTGACTCGGGAAACTCAACTTTACTTAAGACGCCGAGGCGCTTTTTTCTTCTCGATAGGTGAGTAACGTTGGTTTTGCTTTGTTACACAGAACTAATATATGCAGTCCTTTGCATGATTATGCTTGTCATTTTTGCTTGTTTGTTTATCTGCAATCGTATTGTTCTTCCCTTCAGCTATGATAAAGACACATTTGGGGCAAGTCGTGGCCTAATGGTTAGAGAGTCTGACTCATAATATTAAGGTTTTGGGTTCGAGTCTCGGGCCGCCACGACTGAGGTGCCCATGAGCAAGGCACCGAACCCCCCAACTGCTCCCCGGGTGCCGCAGAATAAATGGCTGCCCACTGCTCCGTGTGTGTGTTCACGGTGTGTGTGTGCACTTTGGATGGGTTAAATGCAGAGAACGAATTCTGAGTATGGGTCACCGTACTTAGCGGTATGTCACGTCACTTCTTTCCATTAGTTGCCTAGGTTACATATGTGTGGGCGGAGCTATCAATACAGGGGTGGGACCCATTTGAGTTAGGGACGTGTTTGTTTTGGTGATTTCAAATGTCAAAATAGGCTTTCAAAAACCGGAGACCCTGCCTTTAATAGTAATATTCGGAATCTTGTGTTACACAGAAAAAAGAAAGAAAAAATTTTTTTTACTCAGATCTAAATAACTATTTTGGCGCAGAGCTTTGGGAAAAATGTTATTTTTAATGAAATTGTCTTTTAAATTGATTGGTCGCAAAAAATGCATTCAATTTATTGCATTATATATTTTTTCCATTATTATTATTATTATTATTATTATTATTATTATTATTATTATTATTATAACAATAAATGATATATTATGAACAAATGAAACTATAAAAATTGTTATGTAGAAACTTTTTTTCACAGGGTATAGAGAAGAGGGTTCTGGGAAAGGTTTTAATGGTATACCAGTATGGTGTTTTATTACCGTGTGGTGTTTTATAATGGTGGCAAACATTTTACGTTGAGGTAAAGCATCCAGTTGCTTTAAAACAGTTTCTTTTTATTCATTAAAAGAAAAAGTCTTTGCAAGTGACCATCTCCTATATAATACATCCTTCCACCTGTTTTTTTTTTTTGTACTTGTGAGCTTTTTAACTGTGCTAAGTGAATCTGACTGCACAATAAAAGTGAATTTTATACCTCCTGAACATCATGAAGAGGGCATTTAAACTGCAAGGACTTTATTATCACTAATGGTTCCATCAATCTTGCCCCTTGTGTCTTTAAAAAGAGCTTAGAAAACGGTTCCATGATGGCTGTGAGACAATGGCACACGAGGCAGCACAGACTGGATCTATTAACTATTTATTGTTTGACGTAGAGATAAAAAAATAAAATGCATCTGCTGTATTATGCATTAAAATCACAATAATAATAATAATAATAATAATAATAATAATAATAATAATAATAATAACAATAACAATAATAACAACAATAATAATTATTTTTATTGTTGTTATTATTATTATTATTATTATTATTATTATTATTATTATTATTATTATTATTATTATTATTATGAGGAATATCTCTATATTTCCTCCCAATTTATAAAATATTCACATTTTTAAAAGCGACTTCTGTGCCTTTATAGTGTTTTAGAAAGCAATTCCTTTCATCCTCGTGAAACAATTAAGGAAAATTTAAAATTCAAATATGCAAGAACATCCTGCACAGGCAAACTAGGACAAATTGGCTACAGAAGGCAAACGTACAAAATATATTGTGTCCTTTTGATGAGTCAGAGTCAACATAAGCACAGAAAAAAGGTTTAATCAAGAATAGTTGATCTCTTTACAGCACTGTACATCTGTGCTGCAGACAATTGCTGTCGGTTTAGCGATCGTGGCATTTAATCCTTTCCCCTGTGCTAATCTCATGCCTTTTTGGGCTCGGAGCTTGAATGACGATGCAGTTTGGACTGGTATGTTATCTTCTCATTTCTTTTTTTCTTTCTGTTTGCCAACGTATGCTGTGATCAAAATTGTAGCTTCCTCTATGGCACTTTAGTCATTTCTACATATAGCCCACCTTCCTGCTGTCAACAAAATCAGATATTGCTTCCAAATATGAGAGATTTATTCTTTTAGCTCCAAAATGTTCAGTATTTTGTAACATTTAGAAAAAAAATACCACCAATAACAAAAAACACTCTTCTCTTTTTAAGATCAGGCAGCCATGATGACCTTGCAGTTTTTTGGCTGGGAGTTGCATCGAGTGTGGCGTTGTGACAGCCTCCTTGCTGCCACTTCCTGCCCACCACTGAGCGCCTTCTGTCCCTCCCCAGCTGGTGCTGGTGGCACTTACAATCCCCACTCTGTCTGGCACTGTGGCGGGTACTCCCCCGACCCGCTTCTGCCCTTGCGTCCCCATAACGAAGGCCTTTATAGCACTGCCAGGCTGCACCCTCCTTGCTATTCAAAGGCAAATCCATCAGGACCACGTCTTATTTGGTCACCTAGTAACTTTCAGCCCTCCAGTTCGTCTGATTGATTGTGTTTGTAAAGATTAGGAGTTAGGACTTTCGCTGGCTCAGAGTAATTACCTCTGTGAGCGTGGGTGCAAGTATATCATGACATGGCATCAGAGTTTAATCAGGTGCTACATGCACACTAATGAGAAAAAAAATTAGGTCGGTATAAAGGTTATAAATGAGGTTCGAGAAGCGTGGACTGCACTTTCTAACTAAAGCTATGGGAACACTCACTATGCTAATTATTACAGAATGTCAAAAACATAGTGTACCGTGTGTATATATATATATATATATATATATATATATATATATATATATATATATATATATATATATATATATATATATATATGCAATCATTACAATTTAAAGTGCTTTTAACAACAGACTTTGTCACAAAGCAGCTGTACAGGAAACAGGATGTAGGTTTAGATCCATAATGAGCAAGCTGTACTGACAAAATGATGTGAGGAAAAAAATGACAAAGAAACCAGATCCTCTTCTCTGTGATCCTGGAATCACATATCATTACACTTCTAGAAGTGTATAAACAGCACCAAGTGTACTGAAAGGATGTATGAACGATTCCCATTATGAGTCCAAAAAAAGTCGTTATGATTACAGCCGTGACAAATCTACAGTATCCGTGTAGAAAAAAAAGAGAGAACTATTTTAGGGAAGTGCGAGTCTAAAATGGGATCATCCAAAGCAGCAGAAGAGAGTCAGGAGTACAGAAAGTTCTAAGAAGATCTAGCGCATTAGGATGAATCAATCAGCTCCAAGCCACAGCAGAAAAGCAGGGGACATACAACTAGGGAAATACTGTATACATTCATCACAATGTTCTCTGAGTAGCCCCCAATGAAAGAGTAAGCAGCAGGAGCTCAGTTGTAAATATGCAGGAATTCAATAGAGCCATTATTGGGATCTTTATTCCTCTACGTAGTAATGTGTGCTTGTTCCGTGCTAAGGAAATAACAAGGGAGGGAAGAAATTTTTACATATTTTACGTGTAAATTGCACTGTGCAAATTTTTTAACTTCTGTTCCTCAGAACACGATTAGCCATAAGTTATATCTTTTATTTTTTGGTTGTTTTCCATAGTCAGATTCCACTGTTGCACTCCACTCATTGTAAAACCACTAGCAATGAATCTGTTCTCTGTTTTTTACCTAAGTAATATGGCAAAACTATTATTAGTGCATTAAAAGTTTTGCAATCTTCAGCCTTTCATTGAATGAGACTCATAAACCATATATGCAAAGTCTTCATATCAGCTGCTTTATCACCATCTAGTGGATCTGAGAAGCTGTAGATCTGGCAGAAAAAGGGATGAGACATACAAAATGCCCGGTAGATAAAGAGAAAGGGAGATACAATGATACATAGGAAATTGGAGATTAAATAGCTTTTCTGTGAATCGGCAACATCAAAATTATAAATCATACACCAAAACAGACAAATTTCCAACAAGTGCATTTTAATCCAGAAAGTACTTACTCAGAGCTTTTAGTTTTTATTTTATTAAAGACATTATTTTGGAAGATTTATAGACCACTTATTTCACTTGGACCTAGCAGTAGCAAAGGTTAGAAAGTCTCTCAATTACTGCCAAGTAGAAATGGGCTTCTGGTTCCTTAGGTACTGAACTTTCAAACATGCCAAAGGAAATCAAGTAAATCAAGCCCCAAGTGGGGTTTTCAGTTTGAACTGGACATTGGCTTATTGTTTCCATGCAAAGCAGTTTGTGCTGATGAAAAGATCTTAGGTTTTTAAACAACAATAACTTTTGGAGATACAGACACCATGTTCAACAACAACTAACTAGCTAACTAGCTAACTAACTAAATAACTAACTAACTGCAGCAACAAATGAACAACAATAATTACCAGCACCACTACAACTAACTAACTAACTAACTAACTAACTAACTAACTAACTAACTAACTAACTAACTAACTAACTAACTAACTTCAGCAAGGAATCAACAACAATAATTACCACCACTACAACTATCTACCTATCTATCTATCTATCTATCTATCTATCTATCTATCTATCTATCTATCTATCTATCTATCTATCTATCTATCTATCTATCTATCTATCTATCTATCTATTTATCTAACTTCAGCAAGGAATCAACAACATTAATTAACACAAATACACCTAACTAACTAACTAACTAACTAACTAACTAACTAACTAACTAACTAACTAACTAACTAACTAACTAACTAACAGCTGCAGGAACAAACAAACCAACAACAATAACAATTTGATTGAATTTTATTAAAAAAGATACAAGAAACAGCTGCAGGAAGAACAAACAAACAAACAATTTCAAGAACTAACACAACCGCAGCAACAACAAAATAACAATAATAACAAATATATATATATATATATATATATATATATATATATATATATATATATATATATATATATATATATATATATATATATATGATAAAATAACAAATATCAGATGCAGCAGCAACAGCAACAACAATAAAAATGATTATAATCTAATAGCTACAATGTAATTGTAGCCTCTAATGAACTGGATCCAATCAGACATGAGTGCTTGCTGTCAAATTGTACTGTAGATACAAGACAATATAATGTCCAGACTGAATACTCAAGAGAATGATTCATTTATCGATCTGCCGTAACCACTTTGTCCTGGTCACAGGGACACAGAATATCAGGAAACCCTGGGAGGTGGAATCCTGACTGGAATACACACTAGATGGGATTCCTCTCCATCACAGGTGATTGGTGGTAGACTCACACATGCACATTTACACACATTCACACTTAGGCAATTTAGTATCAGCAGTTCACCTAACGGAGAACCAAGATGTGGATATATGAAAAGGAGAATTTCCACACAGGCATTAAGCTGAGTATCAGGGCTGCACCTGAGGCTATAACAAAATAACGCCAGATAAACTGAGATGGCAATACACAATAAAACAAGTTTGATTTAAACCGCTTAGGATGGCAATATCACAGTATCATTTAACTGTGTGAATTATTTGCCAGCAGCAGACAGTAAGAGGAGATTTGGGGACTAAAAAGTAAATTTTTAAGACCCAACAATGTGCATGAATGTGTAGATGGAGAACTTAAAACAGAGACTTTACCGAGACACCACGGAATGCTTCATTATGCCTGTAATTAGCAGTGTATCTTTGTTACGACGATTTATGTATAACCAAATTAGGAATTCCAAATTGGAAATAAAAGTGTTTGTCTCATTTTGCATTTGATGTAATATTAGTGACTCATTAGTTTAGCACACAGTCATCTGGTCATTTGTGTGTCTGCACCTGCTTATAATAAAACCCCCATAATCAGTGCATCGTTATGGGCCCTGTCACTCCTTGCAACATCTGCAAACATGATTCATTTCACAGGCTTATGGCGAGTTAGACAATCAGCTGTGTATGAAGACTAAGTGATGACAGACGCCCACCCTTGATGTACTTGTACCACCAGTCTTCTACTCCACAAAACCCTCCAGAAACATAAAGATCGATTTACATCCATGCAAATGAGCTTGCAGTATAGTGTGACAGCTTTAAAGGCAGAGCTATTATTCAGAGTGTCGCACTGCTGTATAATCTTGTGGAAGAAAAGAAGACGGCATCGTTCTCGGCAGCAGAACTACTGATCTGATCAAAATCTAAATTTGAATAAACTGAACAGATACAAGACCTAAGACTGAGAATGATTGACATTTCATTGTCTGTAACCACATCAGGATTGTGTAGCTCTAAGCTAAAAACATATGTTTATTGGTGGTGAAAAATAAATTAATTAATTAATTGAAATTAAAAACAGAGCATCTGCTGATAGTGGTTTACAATATAATCATGCCATGATCTTATGAAATTGTTGAGCTTGAAATTTTTATACAGTTAATTCCATAACATTCAATATATTTTATCAATGTAACAGGTCACCGAAATTTTGCAGGCAAAAGTGATGAAGAATAATACATATATTATTTATATTTTTTTTTATATTATATTTTATTAAATTCTATTATAACAGCCATATGTAGATATGTTTTTCCATATGTAGATTCGATTGCATTTGTAGAGCTAGAATAATGTTTTTCCCTTTTCACTTTGTGATTGAGATTCAATATATATATATATATATATATATATATATATATATATATATATATATATATATATATATATATATATATATATATATATATATACATGTATGTATAGTGTGATGTATGTATGTATGTATGTATGTATGTATGTATGTATGTATGTATAGTGTATGTCTGCTCTGTGAACATTTTCCCTGGTTACTATCAACCCTCAGAACAAAACAAAAATCAAATAAACATTTTTTGTTATGCAGATACATGATCTTTAACACAAGGGGTCAGTGTTGCTTTTCAAATAATGCTTCCTCACACTGCAGTAAGATCAATTTGCCCCCTCCTTGGGCATACCCACTTCCGGAAGCTGTTCAGTGATTTAGCTGCATAGCACCCTTTGTCATTCTTTCATATCAACTGATTTTGTCCATTTCCAACAATAAATATGACAGAAATAAAAGGCAAGCAGTTCTCACATGGAGGAAAAGCAGGAATTTACAGCTTGAGGCCTCCTGCCATTATAGCTCAGTCATAAATTTATATATGCGAGCTCTCTTGGCAGCTCCTGACAGCATGCTTTTGTCTATGTGTTAATGTTATTGTTGAAACAGACCTTGTGGCTACAGTTAAGCATGCAAATTGACTCTATCCACAGCACGATACCAGACTTTGCTTCTTTTTTGCAGACAGACAAATAAGACAGGGCAAACCTGAAACTCTTTCTTACTTTGAGAGACTTAACACAAAGTAACGAGGCCCTCCAGATTTGCCTCGACTTGACTAGTTTCCATGGTCACCACTTCTTCCTTTGCACTCTTTCAAAAAGAGCTGGTTTCAGCCTGGCTTTAAATTAGCATTAGCATTGTAACGCATACACCCTGGCGTCTGGGTATTTGTAAAATAGAGAAAATACGACCGTGGACTTGGTAGTGATTTTGTCTTTTCTTTTTTTTTTTAGCTTAACAATGCTGCTCCCAAGTATAGCTCTAACTAATTGCCAAGGAAAAAATTGCAAAGGAAACACATGAGACTTTCTGTCACTTTTGACAAAAGAGTAAAGGTTTTAAAATTCTGCCATTTTCATGGTGACAGTTTCTCCTCTTTATGCCTTTTCAAAGCATTAGGAAACTGTGAGCTAAACCTGTTACACAGACTCAGTCCGGCTGTTAACGCAGCACTTTGCAGCTCATCGTGTCTCTGTGCCTCATGCTAGATTACATGAATTATGAAATGAGATGCTAGAATGTTGCTGTAGAAACATCAAGTTTGTTATCTCCTTGTTATAGCTGTTGCCCATTCGTCCTATTAGCTGCTTCCATCCAGGCTTTTTGCATTCACAAATCCAGCTTAGTCTGACTAGCTACCAAGTTATGGTCAGAACTACTTAAACATGGTAAAGGGTTTAAAATGTTGAACAATGAAATGAATGGGTGGGACAAACAACAGTGATCAGTGGTTGGTCCTTGGGAACAATGCTGATCAGCAAATACTCATTGGGATCAAAAGTGATCAGTTATTGCTTAATGGAAACAATAATGATCAGTGACTGGTCATTAGGAACAATTGTGATCAGTGGTTGGTCATTTTGAGCAATTGTGATCAGTGATTGGTCAATGGGAACAATGGTATTCAGTGATTGGTCAATGGTAACAATGCTGATCAGTGATTGGTCAATGGGAACAATGCTGATCAGTCATTGGTCATTGAAAACAAAATCATTGAAATCATTTGTAATTTGCCAATGCCTAACAAATGACCTAATTTCCATATAGCACAACCAATAATATCCAGGGAAACTGGATAAAACTCAAAAAAAGCTACATTACAGGGAAGTTGAAAACACTGGGCAGAAAGCCCTAATTGCCTTCCTTCCCGAACATGACCCCACTTTTGCCCAAGACTGGCTAGCTTTGTAGTGATTGACAGGGCAGAGAGAGAGAATACCATCTGTCTGACCCAAAGAACATGAACAATTTTTATCTTTTTAGACCCAAGGCCATAAATGACTGTGGTATTATCAGGATTCTACTTATTTCATAAACTGAGCTGAAATTAATTGTACCATTTATGTTTAATCGTAATACGAACATTAGAATGTCAGGCTTTGCTTGCGATTCAGTGAAAACTCTAATTTTATGCAAAGAGGAGGTTTAATTACTAACATCATCAGGTTGGCTCCAAGGCACTACCAGAACATGAAGAGGACTGTGCTGTCATGGCAACAGGAGATGCCAATATTGCAGTGGGGGACTAAAAAGAAAAAGGGAAAATGCAGCATATAGTGCTTTACATTAAACAAACACACACACACACACACACACACACACACACACACACACACACACACACACACACACACACACACACACTAATATATATATATATTAGACAAACATGATATCTCTCACACTTTACATACTTTCTTGTAGTACTTACTATGTATCTCATGTGATCTATGCATTCGTTCGTTACTGTCTGTCATAAATCTTCTTCTTAAATCTTTCTTTCTTTCTCTTGCTGGGTATCATCTAAATCTCAAGTGCTTGAGTAGGACAGAATGATAGAAAGGCTCAGGCACTGTCTGTCCTTCACTAAAGGGGCCACGTCTCAAAAGCAATTTGGTTGATCTGAGGAAGAGAGGCCTTTGTCTGTTGTGCTTGATATTCTTTCTATAAAGAAGCAGCACTCCATTCATTCATCTCTCAGAGGCTAGAGTTTCTCGGTGGGGGATGGACTCCCTGCTCATGACGCTAATCAGAATAGGAACTGCATCCCAGATGTGGCCCCTCTCAGGTTCTAATTGATTGGAGTAATAAGGCCTGGGCTGTTAACTGATAGCCATCATATTAAAGTCGCATTAGGGTTACGGTAATGTAATTGCCTACAGTGGTTGATAGCAGGAAGTCAGGGACTGCATTTGATATCCTACTGAAACACTTTGCAACGTACTCTGTACTTCAGATTCATATGAAGTAATGGAACTGAATAAATAGGACAATACACATAATATTTTACAACACTTTAGAAATAGGTCCAAAAAGATTGGATGGAAATGTGTGAAGTTTCATATGACACATACACGACAGAGAATAAAATAAAACATTTCTATATTTCAAATAAACACAGAAATAGGTAAAGGATAAATAATAATTATCATAATATAATATATCAATAATTAACAATATAAATATAACATTGATGGGGTGCTGTGATGCAACCCGATGCAAGTTGAGTTACTGCACTAATCTGAAGTGGATTATTTTACATTAACAGTAGTTTATTCCTCCTATACCACAGTATAAAAAATATATATATTAAAAATGATAAAATTATATATATTTATTTTATTTTTTTTCCTTCATATTATTTTTTTATTTTATACTTTATTTATTTGTTTGTTTGTTTGTTTAATTGTTTATTTGTTGTTAGATAATAACACAATTAAGCCATTTTATTGTTATTGGCTTTGATTATGTGGAGGATCTGCTTTACCAGTGGTGTCCAATAATATTTGCAAAGGCCTGATTCCAACTGTTTAATCAGTGAATCTTGGCTTTCAATATTCTCAGACGTGGCTTGTGCTTGGTTGGATCTAAAAGCCAGCACACACACTGGCCCTTTTCGGATAACATTGGACACCCCAGCATTATACTATACAATGTACTGGGTCAACCATGTTAATATAATCATTTGTTTTGAGTTGAGAAATACTGCTGTTTAAAAAAAGATTAACACGTTCTGACCAATCGCAATGGAGATTTCAAATGTGCCGTGGTTTAATATACTTAAAATCAACTTAATTCAATAATTAATAATCCATCAAAAGGGAGAGGGCAGTTAGATTTAAGAATGAAGCTCTTCATAAAAAACATGAATTTGACACCATACAGACTTTGACACCATTGAGACTTTTTTGTTCATTTCAAGCTGACGGCACAGTAAGGAATGGAAGCTAGTTGTTCACAGAATGATGCCATTGATCGCTCTCTTCATTCCCAACAGATACACGGAAAAAACTAGTGTAACCCTATTGCTGTGGGCTAGTATATGCTTTAATTTTGAAACATTTTCTACATTCAACACTGCTGTACTACACAGTGCCCACCCAGGCAACGCAATCCCACATACACTCTTAAGGAGTCTTGTTTTGTTGGATTTTGTACAAGTGAATTTATCCTTCAATCTACCACAATAAACCTTGGCTCTTGTTGTTGTATTGACAATTGTTCCATTTTCAAACAAGTTGATGTGTGTGAATACTACTTAAATCAGCAAATCATGATGGATAAAAATGTACAAATTACATGGCTAACTCCTTTGATTTATTCCATTCGACAAGACTACTTACAATTTATTATAAACCCATGTTTATGAAAAAAAGCCTCTGTTAGCTTGTCACTAGCTAAGTGGGATTTAACAGTGATGTGCAACCCAGGACACCACACAACACCGTTTTAACCATTGTTGTTTATCGCTATAATGCATTGTACAAAAGCTGAACAAAAGTAACTGGGATTGGTCAGAATTCATCTAAACTATACACTGAAATTACATTTAGCTTGCTTCCTTTACCATCTGCCTTCCTACGCATTTCTTCAAACACTGACTAATTCACATCCCATCAGAGGTGACTATTAATGCATTAATCATCTCGTCTACTGTATGTGATCTATATCAACAATATTTCACACACCTCTTCATACACTCTTAATACACACTACACAAGTTGTTGTTTTTACTTCTTATGTTGTTTTTTTTTTTTTTTGTCATTCACATAAGCCGTGTATTTTGATTTCACCCCAAGGCAAGAGAGATTTAATTATGGCTTTGACCAAAAATGACTCTGCTGTCTTCAAGAGCACTGACAGTCATTGCATTCCCTCTAAAAACAGATTTGGGAGCTAATAATTTCCCCACAGCTAATATACAGATTGGCTATGTTCCTGCAAGCAATTCCCCCAGCCGGCAATGCCACCAGTATCATCTTTGTTATGTTAATAAGCGATGTCTTGACTAAAATATCTATGTAAATGTATCTGTTTTTGCATTTTTAAAGAACGATTTAGACCTTCTACTGAAAGCCTTTTAATAAGTGGATTTCGGTCTCTGTTCCACTTCCTTTCTTTTATTCTCATTTTTGTTCAAACAAGGTAATGAATGCCCTTCCATGCAAGGAGTCTTAATGAAGTCCTTTCAGAGGAAATTCTTTAGAGGAGTTTGGTGTCAGGAAAGAGTACAAAGATTACAGTGCTTTCTGAGTGCACCATATACTGTAGCAGTACAATACTCCTAGCAAGATCCTGATATATTCATATGTTTATTATTTTAATATATGCACATATCTTAAATGATAAGCACAAAGCTGCACTTTGTTTTTTACTTGTTGTTATTCAAGATAAACCCAAAAACTTGAACTGTACTTGGACTGAACAAGCAAAAAAATTCATAGGATGTTGCTAGGTGATTAATCTGGCACTGGTCATTGGGAACAGTGGGATCAGAGATAGTTTGTGGGAAATAATGGTGACATGATTGTTTTTCTGAACAGTGGTGATTATTGGTTATAATGATGAACAGTGATTGGGAACAATGGTGAACATTGGGTACAAAGGTCACCATTCATTAGAAATAATGGTGAACATTTATCAGTTGAACAATGGTGATCATTGGGAATAATGGTTACCAGTCAGTGAAGTTATTGGGAATAATGTTGATTGACTTTTGGGGATATTTGTGATCAGTAACTAGTCTATGGGAAAAATAATAGGTCATTGGGAACAATGGTGATTAGTAATTGGTAGTTGGGGCAAACTCATGTGTAAACACTCACTCACTCACTCATTTTCTACCGCTTATCTGAACTACCTCGGGTCACGGGGAGCCTGTGCCTATCTCAGGTGTCATCGGGCATGAAGGCAAGATACACCCTGGACGGAGTGCCAACCCATCGCAGGGCACACCTACTCACATTCACTCACGAAATCACACACTATGGACAATTTTCCAGAGATGCCAATCAACCTACCATGCATGTCTTTGGACCGGGGGAGGAAACCGGAGTACCCGGAGGAAACCCCCGAGGCACGGGGAGAACATGCAAACTCCACACCTGGAGGTGTGAGGCAAACGTGCTAACCACTAAGCCACCGTGCCCCCCTCATGTGTAAACACAACAAAGACAATCTTTACAGCATGACGGTAAGTTGACCAAAAATTTTTTTGCTATATTGTTAGCTGGATAGCCGTATCGAGTGCAGGACGCTTGTCAACATCTGCTCAAAAAGTCACATGATTTGACTTAAATCATTTCTCTAAAATGTAAAGCTAGGCTGATAAAAAGGCACACAGAAAAGGTCACAAAAAGCACCTCTGGACCTGTAGCAGAATTCTAAACATGAACAAATTGAACTTCCTTTCCTTAGTAACTCATTTAGAATCCAGAACACACCGAATAATCAGTAACCAAAAGACCGGAAACAACCGAATAAAACACAGCATCCATATTATTAAGACGTACTTTCAAATCCAGTGTGTACTTGTAGAACATGATTTTTAGCCTGCCTTTGAGGTCTTAATTAAATAACCAACAACATACTGTGTCACCAGTGTGCATCAGTCAGCGCACTACTCGGTATTGACGAGTTCAGTCACATGCTGCTTAGGCACATCAGTCAAGTTCAGCTTGACTGAAACGCTTGTCTGAGATGGGAATATACCCACAACTGTCTTGTTTAGTCTAAATGGTATTGATTGAATTACGACCTACGGCACTGACCAGAGAAGCTCAACAAACCGTGTTGTGCTCTGAAGTTTTCTACTAATCCCATTAAAAGATTTGTGCAGTTTTCCAGATTGAATAACGCACAATGCAGCCAAATAGACTCCTCTAAATTAGCTGAGACTTACACAACAACACCAGGACCTTTGTGGCACGTTTCTTAATTGGTTTATAAATCCCCCTCTAACTTCTTTTCCAGATTTTCTTTTTTTCTTGCTTTTTGTTTATTACATAGAACTCTTCTGTGGTGAACTTACTGCAAAGGAAATGGATGATATCTGATTGGATTCCCCATCTTTTTTAATGGAAAGTATAAACCTTATTTAATGCATTTTTTGGATTGGTATTAGAAATTGAATTAAACCAGAGAGCTAGGCCATTCATTTTAACAGAAGAATATTTTCTGTGCTAACGAGATACTGTAGTATTTTGGATGTTCATGAAGATTCTTTCTTCACATCGGGTTTAAAAGGCACATTAAATCAACACCAGCATGTATAAACTTCATTATTATTTTTACTGCTCAATGTCTTGCATTTAAACACATCTAAAGATGTTGCTGACATTAAGACTATAATGAGGGTGTGAAGACAACAGTCATTATAAAAGCATGTTCATTAGTCCAATGGAATTAAAAGACACGTTCGGTTTTGATTGCTGGGCATTTGAATTGACCATATAGGTTTTATGGCGAAGGAATAAAATGGCACCTCTTTCTCTGGGTGAATGGTGGGTCTCCATTTTAACAATGGATATAGAGAGAAACTGTTTTATGCTTATGCTAATATAGGCTTTGCCCAGTGTTTTATTTACGTTGTGATTTTTTTTTAAGATAATTGCCACCGGATTTCCTGCTGACTCTGCACTGATTCTGAAAACTGCAAATTAAATACAAGTTAGATCCTCAACGTAGCTAATTTGAACACAGAAATATAAGCTGGTTCCAGCAGCCTTCTGGTTTCATGTTCTCAGATTTTTATATTCCAAAAAAAAATCGACTTTAATATTCACCTTTAACATTTTTTTTCATTTTAAATTCTCAGGTTTCCTTCCATAGTCTCAGCTTTTAGTGAATATTATCAAGCTTTTCATTTTCTATTTAAAATATAGACAGCTGATAATTTGAAAAAGACCAGGTGATGTTTTTCGATCTTCAACAGATTCCTGATCTTGGCACACAGAAGTAGAACCCAATGTGGTAGCCCATCTGGTTCATGGTTTGAAGTGTTGTGTCTTCTGAGATGATTTTCTGCTCATAACAGCTGTAGAGTTTTCAGTGAAGTTACTGTAGCCTTCCTGTCAGTTCAAACCAGTCTGCCCATTCCCAGCTGACGTCATCAAGGTGCATGAGCACTCCGTCTTACTTGGTGTCTCTTTTTTTTTCCACACACCAATCTGTGAAAACTTGATCAAAGTAATTTTTATAAAATTTCCCTATATGACCAACCCAAGCTCTTGTTGCATATCTCCATGTTTTAATGCATTTTGCTGCTACCACATGATCGTCTGATCGGACAATTCAATGAATCGGCAGGTGTACAAGTACGGGGACGAGTGGAACCTAACCAGGGCATTAAAATGTTTGTGCACTGTGGTGTTTCATCAAGAGTTTACAGACTACAAAATCGAAAGAACAGTCTATGAAGCTGATGCAAAAAAGTTTGGGATGGTACAACAGCAGGTGTCTCGTTAGCTTGCCGCTGTCATGGAAGGTCTAAAGGTTAACCAGGTACAAGACAGGAAGGGTGCTTTCTGGCGTATGCTAGGTTTACAAAGCAGCTGGTCATACTTTCTTTGGGACTAAACTTTTGACTTGAGACATGTGGCCTCAAGTGTTTTGACAGGAATTGTAATTTTAGGTCTTCTTCTTCTCTCTCTCTCTCTTTCTCTCTCTCTCTCTCTCTCTCTCTCTCTCTCTCTCTCTCTCTCTCTCTCTCTCTCTCTCTCTCTCTCTCTCTCTCTCTCTTCCTGCTTGCTTCTTCAGTTCGGGGAAGCCTGTGATTGCTCAATTTGCCAAGTGCACTCTTCTCCTGCCTGTAATTAATCTAGTAACATAGCACTTTTGCCAAAAGGACCATTTAGATATGAACTCCCTCAGGTTTGTCTATAGTATCTTCAAATAGTGACCCAAAGCTCAGTTTTTATATTCAGTAATTCATGTCATTCATGGCAGTTTTCAGCTTTGCAGAGCAAAGGAGATTAAATCAGATTTAGCATTTCTCTGCTTTATAAAATAACAATCTTCTTAACAACACGATGGAGGTGGCAAAAAATCTCCTTTGCTGTCTAACACTTCATCCAGTATCATACAAGAACACTTCTTTTAGCAAACCCCAGATCAGAGAAATGTTGAACTTTGTTCTTTTGTAGATGTTTCTACAGACTTTATTTATTGACATCTATTCTGAGGGCACAAAGTACAGTACTTAACTCCTGGCAACTATTGGACTTTTAAAATACAATAAACTAAATTTATTTGACTAGACTATTGTGGTCACAGGGGCATAAGCAAAGGGATGAGTGGTAATAAAAGACATAATGGAGTCACCAAACTTACGAATCCATTAGTCCATGTCATCTTAAGTGAATTTCCAGTTAATAGTTAATAAAGGCAATAGACTTTTATATTTGTAATTAGTGCCGTCCATGTATTTACTCTGATGTTCCCATAACTTTCCTGTTACATTATATTATAAACAGTCTATGGTATTTAAGCCTCTTGTAAAGTAAAATAGAATAATTTGTGACAGCAGGACATTTAGTTTGGGGCTTTAAAATATTAATTTGTGTGACCACACTTTGTTGAAAAATACCACCATGTCACTTTTCTTTATTAGTTAATTAAATAAATCTTTTTTCCATTAAAAGTTCTATATATTTAGTTCTAAGATATTATATATATACTATATAATAGTATTAACAATAAAACATATAATAATAATAATAATAATAATAATAATAATAATAATAATAGTGTATGTATTTATTTTGATATATAATATGTTGTTATTTTCCTTAATAATTTTATCTAATTTTATTTTTCTGTTTGTTTAAGTTGTTGTGAGAAGATATACAGTATAAAATAACAGATAGATAGGTTTTCTCTGTGTGTGCATGTGTGTGCGTGTGTGTGTGTGCGTGTGTGTGTGTGAGTGCATTGTCATGTATATAAGAAGTAAACAAGAAGCCGGAAAACCAGTGCGCACTGAAGGGCAGAAGGATCTGATCCACGTTGCCTGCTTCTGAAAGGCAATCAGCGGGTTAAGCATCTGCCAAAATATGATGCATGGGCCTGGCTCAGCACATTGCTCATGCTGTCACCCGCTGATGTACGCAAAGGCCAGATGCAACACTGCAGTCCAGATCAACTCGACAATAACTCCCTCCTCCCTCTAACCACCCACTCTGACTCAACTGAAGACTGAATCAGGTGCTCCTTTATCACCTCACACGGTCTAGCCCTCGACCATGTGTTCACAAAGAGAGATCAAAACTCCTGCCCACTCTGCAGTGAGGATGTGAGTGAAATTCTGAACTGGGATCGCTCGGATAAGATGAGCAAGTGCCCTGATGCACTGCTGGGGTGTATGAAATAAAGATATTGATGATAATCTGAATTATTCATCTCCTACTGTGAATCATTAGAGGCCTGCACTGATACAGGACACGTCTTATTGGAAAGAATATGGGCTGGGTGGATATGACACAAAGATTTCTTATCATGAACTCAAATCACCCCTATTCAGTGAATGAGCCAGACTAAAATAGATAAAGGGAACTGCTGACATATATATATATATATATATATATATACTTAAAATAGCTGTCAAGCTAAAGAACTATTATTATGTATCCTGAACAAAATCTGGAGATGTACACACTGTCCTTCTTTGGCACAGTGAACAGCAATGGCGTAAGACGCACATGCTTTCTCTGCATTTTGAATCTGCCACTGGGAATTTGAAGTGAAAGCCAAGAACATGGGAACAATATCATTAACTGGAAAAACAGTGACTCAGATTTGGTTCATCGGCAGACCTAATGACGACTGTCTGTCTAGAGCTCTGAGTGCTCCTAGTGGAATCTAGTGTGTTTAGACTGCAGTGAGAAAGTGATTAGATTCAAAATTAACTACAGGAACTGACCTAAACCCATAATAATAGATGTTTTATATGAAATTTTATGCTAATTTCCTAGCAATAAATTTTACAGCGTACTGTCCTAGCAATGTCCCCATCACACATACATGTAGAGTTGCAATAATTTCTCACAGAAATCCTGCACCAACCTGCAAAAATTTGCATCTCATCAAATATTTAATATAAATATGTTGCAGGGTGGATAAATTAGTTATGACTAGTTATGATAATTGTGCAAAATGACATTTGTGCTACTTTTTGCATTTTTGCTAGATGCTAAATGGCATTTCCTTGCTATGTACCTGTACTGTGCTATGACAATAAAGTCGTATCTATCTATCTATCTATCTATCTATCTATCTATCTATCTATCTATCTATCTATCTATCTATCTATCTAGAAAAACACAAGATGCCAACAAGATATGCAAAGAAACTCAAAACACTAAAAGCAGTTCTCTATGTTATACTGCATATGTCCATGTACAGTAAATGTGGCATAAACATTAAAGGCATGACGTTCCTAGGACATGAACATTCATACAGTAGAACATAGTGAGTTCTTTAAAATTCACTCATTCAAATTTGAGGAAAAAATACAGCAACATACGCTGCTGAAATTGTATGCGAATGCAATTTATCAAATAAATGTAGCCATATAATATTAACCCCATTAACTCAGTGATTATGGCTTTGTATTTTGTATGAAAAGTAAAAGACAGATTTTATAATCCTCGAACTAACCAGAAGGGGTTTTTAACTTCCAGCTTAAAAATCACAACACTGTTTTTCTCTGATGACTCTGGTTTTCATGCTTTTCATGATCCATTACATAAAGGCTGTGAGAATGTTCTGTATGTAAATCATTCTTCTTTCACTCACAAATACGCAAAAACACTAAATTATTCCACTAGGAAGCAACTAGAGTAAAAAAATAAGGTTCCCGAGGACCTTAAAATCAGATACAGACAAAGAGTGCTAATTCTATGTAGATCTTTAAGTGAAATAGTATGTTCAATTTATTTCTGCATTCAGGATGTAACCTTCCAATAAAACAGGTGATGTGTTATGTTTTTACTAAACAGATTTTTTGGCTTGGATAACTTGGCATTAGATGGACAGTGTATGTTTTCTAAAATATCTATGTCTACACTAATAAACTAGCCAGATGTCTCTGGTTTTACAGAGAAACACACACACACACACACACACACACACACACACACACACACACACACACACACACACACACACACACCATTCATTCTTCTCATTCAAAGTCTAGTCCAGCAGTGAAGCTCTAAAGACATTGTTGGACCAATTCCACTAGCAGAATTTTTTTCCCTCCTGGATTTTCTCTCTAATTTAATCATGGCCAAATCCCACCCATCAGGCACCTCTTCCTTATCACATACTGTAGCAGCTACTAACCAAGGAGTACAAAGGCTATCATGCCCTCCCTCTGACCCATGTGAAGTCAGCCGACTGCATCTTTCTAAAAAGTGCTACCCTTGTAATGTCAAGGCGCAGTGTAACACGTTCAGAGGACAGTGCTATCCGCCCCATTCTGCATGCGTGAGCTCACAAACACCCATGATTGGCTAATGTCAGTGTGATTGATAGAGGAGAGACAGTATGCCGCACTTCCCTGTGTGAGAGAACAGTCAGTTTTGCTTTTGTGCAATCTCCCGATGATAGAGCGAATGCTTATCTTTTGCACCATAGAAAATTCCATCTACATCTTAAACAAACTGAGACATAACATGTAACTGGTCCTTATAATTATAAACGATTAATCATTACATCCCAAATGAAAGCATTTTTATCATAGTACAAAAAAAAAATTATTTTTTGACAAAAGAACCATGTAAATATATTGAAACTGATATTTGGAAAAAGCACTTTGATTTATTTTGTTCAAATGATATTTAACAACGCAAAATATTTCTATTTTCAGGATATTGGATCTGATGAACGAAAAACTAATGTGTGTTATTCTAGATATTTAGATATAGTTATATAATAAATATTTACAGTATATAGATATATTTAGTGTCAGTTGCAAGTTACCATATTTCTGACCAAAGAACACAAGGCTTTTATGTGTTTAGCTTTTAAACGATTACCCAATCTGATTCAGTGTGACGTGTGTGTGCTATTTTCATCTGCTATTTGATTTGACATTTGATAACAAACCACAATGTGATGTGGACAAATCTGAGTATATGACAGAATTGGGGACGCATCCTGAGCTTTCCCAGAGACTTAATCAAAGCTATGCCCATGCATATGGCTCTGTTTTTTTTTTTTGTTTTTAATCTCATTTGAAGCATTTTTTCTTCTATAATTGTATAATGCCACATCCCAGCAGCCCAGCTCTTTGATTTTGACACTGTTTGTCCAAGGTGAATGACACAAGAGTGTATACCGCTGTCTGGCATACAAGGGTGAAATGGGGTCATGCGAGGTTAAAATGGCAAATGAGCCTATTAATCTAGAGTGACAGCTAACCTCCTTCCGTCCAGAGGGCAAAGCCGATTCGACGGCAGGTCTGCATACACGCAGAGGCAATGAGTTCCGGGCACGGTGATTGGAATGCAAAAGGAGGGTTGATTTATGCAACAGGGTGACAACAGCGAGCACCTTACCTGACTGAGCTGTCATATCAGAAGGCCTGCATGCTGAGTTCCTCCTTCCCTTCTTGTCTTCAAAGTTCTTAATTTCTCTGCTGTTTTGATTAGCTTAAAATTGTTGCTTGCTTCTTCCCTGAAAGCTGAGAAGACGACTTTGGGATAGAGCAAAACATGAAAGTTTTACAGTTTTCTGACAGCGCCATATGCCTGGAAGGAAAGTGTAGGAGTTTGCTATGGAATCTTGGTCCTCAGGGAGGCCAGTTACAAAAAAGTGACGTGGGAGTCTTTATATTGTGCTAAACGCAATTTCCTGTCACTTTGCGAAGAAGAGGAGAGACGATTTGTTGTACTGAAGTCTAACTGACAATAACAGCCAGAGAGGTATAGTCAGTCTACTGCAAAGCCACTTCCCTACTGTTCTGCCTGGCTGCCTCGGTGTGTGATGTTATAGACAGCTTCATAACTCTTCATATCCTTGGGTGATAAAATAAAAGGAAGGCAGTTTAAGTGGTTAACGGTGAACAACAACATGCTTGCATCCACTTCCTGCTGCTGCTTTCTCAAATGGAATAGCTTCTACACCTATTGCTCCTGCGTTCTTAACAGCGACAATTCTGAAATCAAATTGGTCTTAACAGCAACAGCAACTTAACAGTGAGAACTCAACTTATCTGAGCTTTTCTTCTTTACCATTTCTGTAGATCACAGTTGCAAAGATGTGTACTGTGAGCTTTAGAGCTTTGTTACAATGGTGAACATTACAAGGTACACAAACATACCCAAATGTTTACTATGTATTATTTTAAAATCATTATTATCATGTTTGATTAGCACTTGAATTAATGGATTTAAGCAACTTAGCCCTGCCGGTAGAGGTTTGTTTACATCTTGTGCCATGTCCTTTTGTTTGTTTTGTCTCATGTGAATTGTCCAAGCATTATTGACAATCTCAAATGGATTATGCTCAAATAACGTTGTTTCTTTTGAAGAATTTCAAAACTGATCAACTGGGCAGGGAAATGGGTGTTTCCACAGTATGGAATCAGACCCAAATGCGGGGATAACATGAAAAAAATGGATTTACTAAAAAAAATAAAAAAAATAAATAAATAATAATAATAATAATAATAATAATAATAATAATAATAATAATAATAATAAATACAACACATGGAAAACACTAAGCAACTGAGATAACACTGAAACTAGAAGAAAACAACAACAACAACAACAACAATAATAATAATAATAATAACAAACAACTAAATAAATACATAAAAACAAACAAACAAACAAACAAACAAACAAACAAACAGACTCAGCAATCTACTAGTTTAATTAAAAATAAAATCTAAAGTAAAGATACTATGAATTCACTGTACTCAGTGACAGTAGAATTACAGTAAACTATGGATATAATGTAATGTGAGTACATGGAGTTCATTACTTTCATCCCCTGTAAATAATGAACTTAATAATTTGCAGGGTTTTAGATGAGATTCTGTTTATAAAATAGTTCTTTACTCAACTTTACTTATTTTACAGTTAAATTGCAGGAAAAGTTTGAGAGCCGCTACTACACCCAATGATTTTGACGTCGGCCCGTAACGTAGATGTAGAAGTCAATACTTGTGCTAAGTGGTCTGCAAGGATAAAAATGAGTTATTATTGAATTCTGTCAGATGGGAAATAAATCAGAAATATCAGCTAGTTTATTGAAACTGTTAAGAGACCCCTATAGAGAGAAAGAGAAATTAGGGCAGTAACAAAAATAACAAAAAAATTGGACAGACACAGTGGCAGAAATCTTACAGGCAATGAAGTCACAAATCCGGACTAGAATTCCCTAAGGACACAGACGGTGTTTAGTTTAAGTATAAAAAACGTTGAAGTCATGTAAGAAAGTTATTTAGGCATAAAGATGAGATTTTTCCTATATACGTATATATATATATATATATATATATATATATATATATATATATATATATATATATATATATATATACATATATATATTTTTTTTAATGTGCGCGACTGTCTTTGATTCAGCTGACGATAACCCCAGGCATTGTTTTAATCATTTTATACAATGTAGGTCATTTGCCAATCTAATTAATCTACTCTTAATTCCGAAAGCAGTTGTTCATACTGACAGATTCCTTTACAGTCATCCAAGCTCCCAAATCAATGAAGCACATAAAATAATGAGAGGCAGAACACCGGTCTGTTGAGAAGAGCTGCCATAATGTGAGCTTAATTATTAATTGGCAATAGGAGTTTGATACAAAGTGATTGATTTGAGAAACGAACATTCTACTTCCAAAAGCTGACTGCATTAATCATTCACTTAGAATGCATTAATTATGGCAGGGCCAGAGCCGGTGCTGCATTGCGGCTGCTGGATGAAAAGGAGAAATCCGGTTGCCAGTAAAGGCACCTGAATGTTGCTCATAAAATCAGCCTTTGTTTTACAACGCATCTTCCGTAGCCTTTTTCTCATGAAGCATGAAGTGCACAGCAGAAGGGACACAGAGACATCTGCTGAATGCTGTAAACAATGACAACAGAATGAAAGCATTCGCTGAAGATATATATGAACATGCTGTATATGGAAGATTAAATATAAACAGCAGTAAAAATAAGATCATATCTTAAAATAAAAAGATTAAAACATTAATCGCAATAATGATGAAATATTCTGAAATAACAAGAGATTAATCTTCAGAATAAGAAGATTACTAAATCAAATGTCAAATGTTTTATATGTGATAATGTTTCTATAATATAACGTAAATGTGTATGAGGTAAAGTACAGTATATGAGAGAGATGTTTGAAATGTGATAACAAAAAACTAGTGAGTTAGTGAAAGTGTGTTTTCTAGTGAAAATAGTAAAAAAAAATAAAAATGGAATTATATAAAACAATGATAATGTTTTAATTCTTACGTGATCGACTTAATGATTAAGTCCCAATAAAGAATAAAAATGGAAAATAAAAATATTGTAATAAAAAAAAGTCACAAGCTAAATAATGTTTGAAAATAATGCCTTTTGCCAAAATAACAAGTTATTTTGTAACAATAATGAGATGATGTCTTGAAATAGTAGCTTATTAGGTTAAAATAATGAGCTTCTATGGCGAAATAATGAGTGAAAATTAAGTGAAAATAATGAGCTAATGTCCTAAGTTAAATAAACAAACAAACAAACAAACAAACAAATAAATAATGAGTTGCTAACTCAAAATAATGAACTACTGTGTTTGAAATCCAAAGTGAAGAAAATAATGAGAAAATATCTCAAAATATGTTTAATTCACTGACTATGCAATGACTATTGTGTCAAAATTAATCAATTACCTTATTAACTTATTAACTTGAAATAAGTGATTAAGTTAAAAATGAGATAATATCTTGAAATAGGTTATTGTAAAAGTAGTGGCCAGGTCATGAAAACAAGATATCTTGAAATTAATGACTCAATAAATCAATATAACAAAATATCTCAATGAAAATAGTCTCTGTAAAAAAATACAAAGGTACTACAGGTACATCAAAATAAAGAATTTTGTCCACATAACAGGTCACTAGGTTTGATCAAGTAAAAACAATCAGATAATATCCGAATATAATGTGTTACTATGTCAAAATAATGACCCAATATTCACAAATAATGTGTTTCTATAATGTGTTATTATAAAATAATAAACTTTTTCTTTTTTTTTCATACTTTAGTTATGTACAGCTTTTTGTAGTTTTCTTTTGTGCAAATAAAAACAAAATCTAAAAACAAAGTTTCAGTAAATAATAAAAGCTGTTTAAACAGCAAATTAGAGAATTTAATCTTGATGAGAAGTGATAACAACTTACTGCAAGGTCCTGAAAGTTCTCAATCCCCCTTTAAAGCGCTCTCCTCAGACCTGAACCGACATTACATCAGATTTATCGATGATCGCTCACGAGCCAGTGATGAAACCTTGATAAATGATCATAAACAAACACAATCTATTGCAATGAATCAAACTGGCAGAGCAGAAATACAATTTAGCTTAAGTGCACATTTTTCACCATATTAACATTTCACACATTCTGTGAACATTTGTAAACATGGAAAGTGCAGGTCCTGTACAATTCACAGAGCGTAATAAATCAAGCAAACCGTGTTCGCTATTACTGCCAGCAAACAGGATATCTATTGCATAACTGTTTCACTTTATAATCAAAGAGACGGAAAAAAATGGAAATCTCAGCGATCATTTCTAAACTGAGATGTTTGACACCAAATTCTAAACCAAATCAGGAACACATCAAACTTATTCAATTGTGTCCTTGTATTATATCGATTCTTTCAGGCACTCTGGGTAATAGTAAACTTATTTATTGAAGAGTTATGAAAAAACAAACTTTGCAGAAATGTTTAGATCTATGATAGCCATGGGAACTACACTCTCATTTTCCAGACAAATGAGCCCTTCTGAGTAAATGCCATTTAAATTTCAGCATGGCAGTGATAAATTACTATTCACCTGCATGTTTAACTTTGCAGTCTTTGAGATACAGTATCTGTGCATGTAATATATGCTACTTTATACCACACCGCTGCTGAATTATCTCATATGTAGGTGGGGATTCATTTTCTCTGCTCTGACAGTAGTGTAATTTAAATTCTAGGTTTAAGCCGAACTGAGAATTCAAATTGTTCATTGTAACGCAGTGTCTCATTCACAACGTCTTCTATGGCAGAATCTTTCATTTAATTTATGAGTAATTGTTTTCAACACATTTTCCTTAAACATATTTAGTAAAGTGTGCAATTGTCATGAGAAACAGATGCAGGAAAACAATACTTAGGACAAAGCTGTCAAAATCTTGTTCGATCAATTAACGTTGAGGTACAGACAAAATGACGGAAAGTTATGAAACAACTACATTTAAATTTGCTCAAGTATTCAAATGTAAAAGTAAATATTTTTGACTGATTAGAAATATGTTTCTTTGTTTTTGTTTAGTTGAAAGTTTTTTTTGTTTGTTTTGTAGGAGCCAAAGGAGACATGCTAAAGCTGCACAAAACATCAATAAAGCAAACAAACAAACAGGTATACAAAATAAATAAATATTTTAAGTAGAAATGTGAAAGTGTAAGTACTTGTCATGACGTGGGGCAGGAAGCGGACCCAGACGCAGGATAGCAAAACACAACAGGGTTTAATAACGAAAGAAACACTAAACAGGACACGGACTGAGGACAGGACAAGACATTTTCGGCAACGCGGCACACTTAAATACAAAACAATGATGACACAATGAGGAGCAGGTGTGGTGACAGGGCGGAGCAAACGAAGGCGATTTAGACACGTGACGAGAAACGTAAACAACTGCACGTGGCCAAAGTCCGGGCTGAATCATGACAGTACTATTTATTTATTTATTTATTTATTTATTTATTTATTTATTTATTTATTTATTTATTTGTGTGTTTGTTTGTTTGTTTGTTTAATGTTTGTGTGTTTATATTGTTTTCTTTTATATTTACTTTATTAAGTGCACAAATTTTCCATTTTATTACTACTTGATTAAAGTAGTCAAGTGAAGTAACTACATTGAATGAATTATATACATTTTTCTAGTTCATGGGTGTTATGATGAAATTGCTACCAGGTATTAACTGATACTGACTTTATACAACATTAAATATAGCTATAAATGGTCAAAAGGCATGGCATTCTTTGGCAAATTGTTGTGTTATAAGGGGAATAAAACACTTTGCAATGTGCTGTTACTGGAAAAGAATGCATTTTGAGCTGATAAATGCCTTCCCAATCCACTTTGGTTGAAACCATATATCACCACCATGATGTAGATTATTTTCCTAAAACAGTTCCTCCTCAAGTCTTTTAATTGTTGTGTATTTTCAGAGCTTTCTGGCGTCAATGTCTCAAGCTGATAAATTAGACAATGTGGATGATTCAGCTGTCACAATATAATCATTCATAAGTCTAAGAACTGCAATCTTTAAGAAATAAGTATAAAATAAAATAAAAAGTTAACAAAGCTGATGTTACTCGGTATACAGAATTTCCAACAATTGCATCATACATAGTAAACTGTTGCACTTCCTATTATAGCCTGTAGTAAGTGACACAGCTTCTGCTGGTCTGACAGACTGCTAAAAGCTTGAACATTTCTCTGCCATTAAATGTGTTAACACGTGTTTATACATTAAGCCTGTCAGAGTCAAGTCAAAACTCAGGTGTTCTGCTATATGTTTGGCTGCAGGTAAAAGTTTTATAAACTTTGTTTGGTGATTCTATGATTGTGGAGTCATATGAACCATTTACATTTACGAGCATACAAAACAAAACCAAAAAAAAAAAAACATAAATAAAAAAATATATATATGAGTAAAGTCAATCGATTTAAATGATGGTTTTCTTTCGTCTCAAGGAGTTTTTCCCTTGCCACCGTTTCTTGCTCACTGGGAACAAATATAAAAAAAAAAAAAATTTCTATAAAACTGTTTTGGGATAATGGCTATTGTTAAATAAATTAATAAATAAGGCCCATTGCTATAGGGTCTAAAGAACTGAAATGACCCTGTAACTGAAAATACCGATGTAAAGTTAAACAAACAAACAAACAAATAAATAAATAATAAAAAATGATAGGCTTCAATGTCCTGATGCCACTAGCATGTATTCCAGTTTAGAACATTTATGTTTGTGTGTTTAATTTTATGCTAAATAACTAATACATTTACTAACATATAGATTTATTCCATACTGTTATCTCCTGTGATATATTTATGAACTGCACACACTATACAAAACAGCTCTTTCAGAAACCACCGCTAAATATATTTTGCCTTCAGTGTGTTTCATGTTAAAGCACTTAAGACCATCCAATTACAATGTACACTCGAGCATTTCAATAGCTCATGTGTAGTCTCTTTCCTTAGGGAGTAAGCTGTCAAGATCCAGGCTTAGGTGGTCTCAAGCATGAAACTTGTTTCCTCCATGTGACAAATGAAGTCTGACACATACAGACAAGTCCTGTTTAGCTCTAACCGGTTCTCTATAGCTGAGTTTGGTTGAAGTTGTTGATCTTCAAATAAATGTGTGGCGAAGAAAGAAAGTCTTCATGTTTATTTATTTTACCATTATGGAGCAAAGTTTGCTTTGAAAAAGCCATTAAGTGAACTTTCCCCCTATCTCAATCCACTTAAAACCTTTCAAATTAAATTATACCCCACCTCTTTTATCAAGCTAATGGATCCGGGAAGCCACATAACTTGCCTTGTAAAATTTTACACAGGGTTTACAGTTTCAATCTGCAGTTTTACTGGATGATTAGACCAAAAGAAATGCTAAAAGTTAAATTGGGCATCAAAGAAGTTAATGCAGCCATTCAGAGATAACAGAGTCGCTTGAGACTTCTAAGTAATTGGCATCTTATTATATTTCTTGCCTGTGTTGCTTATGTATTCACAAAGCAGGGGTTATTTACCAGTGGGTGCTGTCTACGAGTGTGGCTTAACATTGCAGTATTTGACAGGTTTGTAGACTCGTGATTGCACAGCAAGTGACTTCCCCCCTCCAAAGCATGAAAGCAGAGCTGCTTGGAGGATAAATTTACTGCAGTGCATTGAACATGATAAATGACCACTGTGAAAGGAGAAGTGCTGGGCATGAGAACCACATCTAACTTCATCTTATCATACAAACAGTCCATTTTTCAAGCCAAAATGTTCCAGTGTATCACGAGTAACTCAGTAATTCTAAATCACGAGATGCTTTTATGACAAAATTGCAGTTTCCACCTTTACATAGTATCCATATATCACAATAACACATAGCCATTAAATAAGTAAAAACATGGTGGTTGTTTTATTCCTCTTATACCATGGCACATTCCATATATTATTATTATTATTATTATTATTATTATTATTATTATTATTATTATTATTATTATTATTTTTTTTTTTTATATTTACTATTAAATGCTGTCTCTCACCACTACAGCTCGGGTTTGATTCCCAAGCAGCAGACCTACAAAGCCACCAAAGTGTTAACTCTCAGTGCCAGTACCATAACCAAAAAAAAAAAGTGAGGGTTGTATCCAGAAGGGCATCCGGGCAAGTCAAAAAATATATCTGGATAGGAGGATCCTCAGATGAGGAAGATATCTAAAAATTTTAGCCCTTTAACATTCAAGAAGATTTGTATGAAGGTAAGAGAGAATAAACAAACAAACAAACAAACAAACAAAGCAAGCTAATTTAAAAAAACTTGTTATCTTTAAGCCGCAAAAGTCTGTCCTGAAGAGGGTTCTGTGGTGAGAAAAGCTTACCTCTTCCTTAATGTTTACACTTTATTCTTTGTTGAAGACAACACATTTTTAAACAATCTTCATCTGTCTGTCCATATATTTTTTGAACCAATGGATGTTGCAAGCCTGGAGGGAATTAGGAGGTGACCAAATTGGGCGAAATTGGGAAAAAAATACTGAAGCTCTAGAACCTATAAGAATACAAGAAAAAAATAAATATACATAGCAATCAGTAGGTGGTTAAATGGGTAAGGGTCTGGGTAACTGAGTAGAAGCTGTTGGGCCTTTGAGCAAGGCCTTTAACCCTTTTTGGCCAAGGGGTTCTGTATGACCCCTGACCCCGTACTCTGATCCCAAACTAGAAAATGTTAAGAAAATAATTGTCAAATGAATGTGTCAAATAAATGCTACTTCAATGTACTGCATTACTCAATGACTATTATTTTATTTAATATGTTGGAAAATGATATGTAGCATACTTTAGTTTAATATTAAAATTTAAATTATGATTATGATGGATTTTTGTATGTGTAGAAATTGGCCATGACCACTTGGTTATGATGTTGCTGACAAACATAAAAGTTCTTATCAAAAAATTCTAAATTCTAAAACATTAGTCACATTATAAGGTATCAGCATTGTAGCTTCTCTGTTTTTTTAAGTTAAGTTTTTTTAAAGCTATTATTTAAATTCCCATATGACTGAGGTGAACACAGTCACGGTCATCACTGTAGAGCTTTCAAAGTGTTAGCTAAAGGCCACTGCTTTGGGGGTCTGTGCACAGTGCTTTAATAGAAAAGAGCAAAAAATGCTATTCAATTTAAAAAAGCCCAAAGCCCTTTTTTTCACCATAAGCTGCCAAACAGCTCTGTCAAAAAAAAAAAAAAAACTCTCAGAAGGCAATATAGTGGGAAATAATACTGTAGGGAAAATGATTTTAAGAAAAATCTTCACAGTTTATCTAAAAAAAATTAACTGCACAGAACATTCTTATACTTAAATATTTAATGCTTGTTTTAACTGTTTAAAACTGTAAAACATGCCTGTATTGTGTCACGTACCGGTATATTTGAGAGATTAATGCTGTCACTTAATCAGTTTCTTTCATCTTTTTAGCTTCGAGAGTCATTGTTTGTTTAAGGGTTGTTTTTAAACAAATTAATTGGAAGCTTTTTTTTTTTGGAAAGCATTCAATTAGCCACCAAGTGAACCTGACAAATCAGTGAGGCAAAAGATTAGATTAATTAGTTAATAATTAAGGACAAATTGTGTTTAGGGAACACAAAGATCTCAAAAGCTTTCTAACACACTTGATCCAAAAAAAAAAAAAAGTAAAACCTTTTTGGCTTCCAAACCCTAACAACTAACAGGTGTGTTTTTCATTCATTCTTTTAATTCTTCATTCATTTATTAAGTCATTGTCAAGTGTTTGCACTATGAAAAGGTAGCATATAGCACACAGGTCATCAGAGCCTTCTCGGTTCATTAAAACACTGGAATAAAGAAAAATACAGGCAAAATCACTGTGTCATTAATCCTCCAAGACATGTCACTTATAGCCATGTCTGTACTGAATAAACCATTTACCCTCTATTGTATCATGATGCAAAACAATCAGCTTGACGTCTGACATAATAATTTGCTTATCATTCAGATACCATGCTGTATGCTAACTCAGGATGTTAAAGAATCATTGCCACCAGCAATGGCAACAGGAACCCCATTCCCAGGACCTTGACTGTGGTGTTGCTGTGTGAGTTTGCTAGATCAATGACAAAGTCCACTGACAATAAGACCATGGATGATTTGGCACATGGAGTGACTCTAGAAGTCCTGATGGTACAGTAGTTGGTGGAGCATTCTTCTCTGAGTGCAGGAGTTCTGTACAAGCCACATTGTCTTTACAAGCCTATACCTTGGTGTCAACCTTGAATTGTCCATTGATCGATGTCCGTGAGAACATATTGTCAGTTAGCCAGGTATTCACGAGGAGGAGGTTCAGAGATCTGTACAGTTTGAATCTCATCCATCAAGTCTCCACTGATTGGGACAATAATAATGGAGGGTGGTAAAATAGGTTTGGTTTATTGGATTGGCTAATTGGGTTTTGGTGTCAGGGGAAAGAATCAGCTTTTCTAATTTTTATACCTAGGCAATAAGTGGCCATAAAGTTAAATCTGGTGAAGAAGAGAGCCCACCGAGCTTGCCAAGGATGTACAGTAGGCTGTCTAACTTTTTGTGATTGTTGATGACCTGGATATAATGATTACTCAAACCAAAGTCACCACTTTTATAATGCCTCCTTGTTGGATAGCAATTTGTGGTTTCCCACATCATGTGTTGCCTCAGCTGGGTTTAGTTTACCAGAGAAGAAAGTGAAATGGTATACTGAGGCTTCTGTGGCATTTAGACAGTACAGCTCCTATGCTGTAACACTAAGCATTGACTTACATCACAAACAAGTGGTTGGGGTCAGGGTGGTTTAAGATAGGAGCTGTAGTATTATCTTTTTTAGGTGTTCAAAAGCTTTTGTTGATAAAAGCCTGAAATGCTAGTGGTCCACAAGTTTTTCATAGTGACCATGTGATACAAGGAAATTCTTCACGAATGTGGATAAGGTTGAAAGCGCTCCTTAAATCAGGTTTAATGCACAGTGTTTTACCCTGGTAGTCAATGCATGACCTCAAACTACCATCCTTCTTTCTGAAATAAACAAAGAAGAAGTGGAATGAATCTCTTCCACTATGTATTGTTTATTTGTTTGGGTTTTAGGCACTTATAAGGGATAAATTCTGCTGTTGGGAGGTACTGTATGTGGCAGGATGTCTATAGTGCAATCCCATGGTCAGTGAGGGCGAAGCTTTAAGGATTTCATCAAGAAATTCCTTGGGTATATTGATGGCTTTCTCAGAAATGGGACTCTCGATAGATCCAGACAGGGATGTGACCAGTGGACAATTTCTTTTCATTGCCAGGAGACTATGGGGTCATGAGTTCTGAGCCACAGGAAACCCAAAATAATGGGATTACATGGAGACGTGATGAAAAAGAGAACCAGTTCTTTAATACAAAATAGAGAAACTTGGAGAGTGATAGGTGTTGTTTGGTGGCTAATGTAGCCATCCTCGATGGGTTGATTGTCCACCACAGTAATTCTCAGAGAAACAGATCAGGCAAGGATCAATACACAGAAAAATCAACAATGATAATGAAAGGATTGGTACACAAATAACCAGTGTTGTGCTACTTACTAAGAAATAGTAACTAGTTACTATTTCTTAGTAAGTAGCACAACACTGGTTAACTCAATTACTTTGTTGATTACTTACACCAAAAAGTATTGTTATTAGTGTAAGTAGTGTTAATGTTAAAAGTAACATTTTAGTTACTTTTTTAAAGAACGTTCTTTAATGTTCCCGTTAATGGATATGACCTTCGAACCAGAAAGACACAGCTTATGTTTGACTAAAAAGTTTCTGACTATATGCTCAACTAAAGTGAAATAATGAGCACATTTCCACTTTGAGAAACACGTCTTGCTCTCACCTTGACTCGCCATTACTGCCGCACATACTTGAATAAACGGGAACACGCCCACAGTGCGGCATCTTCGTGTTTACAGAGGTTGGCATCCACCAATCCTACAATGCATTGATGCTGTAAACAGGTTAGGCTGTAGGCTACACTTCAGCCAAAATAAATTAATTTTAAAAGGTAACGGACAAACGCACCATATGGTAACGGTAACGGAGTTACTTTATTCAAAACGTAATGCATTAGAGTATTAGTTACTGTCAAAAGTAACTGCCCAGCACTGCAAATAACTACAATACTTTGTACCGACATGTAGCGTGAACATATTTAATATGCCCATTAAACCAGAAGTGAAAGTTCAATGAGGGTTCCCTCTGGCAGCCAGGAGGTAGAAGTGCAGGGTGAGTTTATTTGTTTTTCATTATACAGATGGCACTAACATGTTTTGCTGTCATTCATTATTGTTAATTAATTAAACAATTAACATTTAATAGGTCTATGTTACTATGACATTGATTACAGAATTTGATTCACTTAAACTGTAATCATCTGTGATCCATATCTGACATATCCGACCAGCTTTGTAGCCAGAATTTGTCATCAAACTGTTGCAGTATAACATCTAGTGATTAAGTAACGTTTTCTTCTTTTGAGTGCGCACACAGAAATGAAGAAGTCCTATCTTTTCAATTATTATTATTATGATTATTTCTATCACAATATTAGCATTCCACTATCGGTTGTACTGTGTATGATTGTGTCTGTGACGAATAAAATTTGAATTTGAATATACATCTCATAATATATTTATATTAGCTTCTAATGCTAATTGCTAATCCATGTTGGATGTGTTATCACTGTGGTAGGAAATTAAACCAGGAACAGAACAAGTACATAAAAATGTTGACCATGTGATATCAGAAGATTTAATTGTTTGGACAACCTTATCAGCAACATTGCAGATGACACATCAGTTAGTCCAGAGCGTAATCTGTATATCAGTGAGATATCTAACACAGGTTTAATACGGTCATCTAAGAAGAATTTTGAACATTAGTGGACATTCCAGATATTAGAGCATCATGCTAGATATTAGGACATCTTACTCAGGTTATGATATGCGAGTGTGGATATCTACATATCTACGTTTGATGACTTTATCCAAAGCAACTTCTATTTGAGACTCATTAGTTGAGGGTTAAGGGTCTTGCTCAAGGGCAGTGGAACAGTGGAACAACAGCAAGAGTTTGGCAATGCTAAGAGTTCATGACTCATGAACTCGTAACCACTCAATTTACTACTTTTGCTTTTTAGTTGTGATGAAAGAGCTCTTGAACTGACAGTTTCCCCAGGTAGCCCAGTGAAAATGCTTTTATGCCCATGAGAAAATGCTATTTTGTGAGCACAGTCTGATAGCCTGAAATGTAGATCTCGAAAAAAAAAAAAAGAAGAAGAAAAAATGCTTCAGGCAAAACAGTAAAGAAAAACGTTGACTGACTTTTTTTTTTTTTTTCATGTATTTTATTTAAACCACCCCACATGATACTTATTTTGTGTTTTGAGACGAGAAAAATGAAAAATGTTATAGATTCGCATCACTCCATTCACCATATTTCTGCCTCAAAGGCAAGGTAGCTAATCAAGATATGAGATTCAGGATCTGAAGTTTATTTGTCACATGCACATTCATAGCAGGTACAAAGTGAAGTAAAATGAGATGCAGTTACTCCAAAAACTGTGCATATCAAAAACAATAAATAAACCTGACAAGTTAACAATGGGTATATGGGAGGGGAGAGTGCAGATAAACCTGCACCTAAGAGTATACTATATACTGTATGTATGCATGAACATGTATATGTACAATACTTATCTGTGTGTGTGTGTGCAAATGTACCAGGTGTGCCATATGTGACATGTATGATCATGTGTGTGTAACATCATGAAAAGAAAACCTATGATGTAGTTACTATTAAATACAAGTAGAAGTTAGTATATGGAATTGTATTTACTTACTGCTATATTAGGAAATACTCAAACATTAATTAACGAAATGTTACCCAAATAGCTTATTTCTTACAGTAGTATAGACAGATATCAAATCCAAATCCAAGGGTATTCAGAAAATGGTTATGCTTTAAAAGGTACGTATTTAAAATATTCCTTATTTGCCACCAGATCTAAAATGACTGTTAATACAGTTGATTTCGCTTTTGTTTAGAGGACAAAAAAATTTAAACAAATTTGCCAGTATATATATATATATATATATATATATATATATATATATATATATATATATATATATATATATATATATATATACTGGCAAATTTGTTTAAATTTTTTTGTCCTATATATATATATATATAATATATATATATATATATATATATATATATATATAACCCATTCCCCTGAAGGCACTTTGGAGGACATTAGGGCATGAGACAACTTGGGAAGAAAGTTTACTCAGTATCTTCTCAATTATCTTTCTATCTTAAAGGACAAAACATTTACACCTTAGAGAAATTTAAAGCTATGTATGTTTTATGTTGACAACTCATTACAATAAATCATTTTTTTTCTTACTTTGCATAGATTCATTTTACTTTGGTTGTCATCATGTAGTGAGCTTTGTGTTTATGTTATTTAGTAAAGAAAATCCATTTCAATTAAAATACATTACCAATTCTTTTAATTGCATATATGTATCTGCCTGAACTGAAAAAGAAAACAATATTTAAAACATACAATTGTGAGTCAAATCAATATCAGTATCATCCTGGAACTTAGTGATTGAAGCATTACATATTTATTATGTTGTTTTCCTTGGTGTATACTCAAGTCTTTGTTTTGCTGTAATAACAAAGAATCGAAGTTTGCTTTGAAGTGAATCTCTCGTATGATTATTTCATCATTTCAAATAATACCGTTCAATTTCTCTATTCGCACTGCTGCTCTATCCATCTGACAAAGCTCTGATACGAACCTCAAATCTAATTTGGATCATGTTGCTTACTGCTCTGACATCTTGACTTTTGGATTGAAGCAGATTTAGTTATCACTATGCCAAGTTAAATTAACACTGCCTCATGGCTGTCCATCTAAATCTGATACAAACTGGCATGGAAAACCAATGAATCTTGACAATGGTGGTCTGTTTAAATTGATAGAATACAATTAAATGAAATGTCTGGCCAACTAATCCCCTGATTAGCTGAAAGGGTAGGTAGGAAGTCATTTTCATGTCAATAATAGTAAAGAGATAGTAAAAAGAATTATGTGAGTGATATAAATTTCTCATTATAAGCTGTGAAATTGTTAATGCAGTATTCAAATGAAGTGATTTGCTAAAAATGAATTAGCTCATGAATGGTCTCTGCGTATGCCGGTATATATTTGACACGTTGTGACAGGTTAGTGTTTCCTGACAGGTAAAAATTCCTGGTGTGTTTTTACAATTTATAAAAGATTTATGACCTGGAATAAATTGCAGCTGAGATGGTTTCTAATTAAGTTGTAAATATGTCATTTTTATTATTTCTACTAATACAGTACTTATTTTCTATTCAGATATAGTGAACATTATTATACAAACCTTCTGGCTCTCCTATTCTTGCAGCCAGACCTGCTGGAGTCCTTCGTTGTGTTCTATAGAATAAGAGAGGTAGCTGAACTGAAGATTTTGAGGTTCTCTTTGGGGAGTGACAAGGTTGGACAGGATTAGGAACGAGTACATCAGAGGGACAGCTCATGTTGGACGTTTGGGGGACAAAGTTAGGGAGGCCAGATTAAGATGGTTTGGACGTGTTCAGAGGAGGGAGAGTGAGTATATTGGTAGGAGAATGTTAGACATGGAGCTGCCAGGCAGGAGGCAAAGAGGAAGGCCAAAGAGGAGGTATATGGATGTAATTAATGAGGATTTGAAGCTAGTGGGTGCAAGTGTTGAGGATGCAGAAGATAGGGATAGGTGGAGAGAGATGATTCGCTGTGGCAACTCCTGAAGGGAAAAGCCAAAAGAAGAAGAAGAGAATAAGAGAATACCTAATATCCTGCTTTCTGATATGATGTCTCAGATGATGTCTTGACACCTTTCTACTCCTGTATCTCTTCTTGTTTTCTGGACATTCCTCACCTCATCCTTATACTGTCCATTTTTATTGGAGCCTCTGCACCTCTGTGTGCTGATGTGCACACTCTAAAGATTTGCACCTCTCAAAAACAGTTTACGCTCAAGACGCATCCATGGATTTTGTGGATAATCTCACCGGATAGTTCTGTTGTTGTTGTTGAAGTGTGATGATTTAAAATCTTGGTGTGACCCAGAAGGTGATGTCTTTCCATTCTGAGAGAGGTTCATAGTCGCAGTGATGGCTGATGCTGGCTTAGAACACACAGTCCACAAGGCTACAGCACCACTGGACACCTTTATGAATGGTGCACCATAGATTCACACCAAGGAAAGCTACATAAGCACCAAAGACACAATCAAACACAGACAACCATCAAAGACATCACAGCACTTGGTTGCATTGATGCTAAATGAAAATGATGAGGTTCAGCAGTCCATAGATTCAGACTATGTAATTATGTTACACACTGGATGAGATGATTCCAATAAAATCTTGCTAGCACGTGCCTTCAATGCCAGATTATATGATGAAGAGCCTTTTTACGATAAATCTCCGATTAAAGGAAATGAGTACATTATGCTGATATCATCAATCAGCACTATCCAATCTTGTCCATGAGGTTCTAGTGCTTCAACGAGGAAGCATGAAACAATTTCACTCTGTAAGAATGGTAAATAGATGCAAACAGAGTGTTCCTTGCAAGGTAACTACATATCTGGGAGCTGGAAGTGGTTCATTTATTTACTAATACCATATTTGTAGCTGTCCCATGCATCATCCTCATCACACCATCAAACTCCTAGTCCTAGTCAATTTATATACACTCCATTGTTTGCCTTTAGACTTTCCAGAAAGATCTGATGGTAAAATTGAGTATTGTGAAGAAATAAGGCTTGCATTGTAAATATGCTGAAAAGGAGTTCATTACTGTTTACAGCCCCAGGTGGCGAAGAGGATGAAGATAGCATATCCATCTTTATTCTAGCAGATGCCGCAGTAGGTGGTAGGATACAAATAATAGTATTTTTTAATAATGTGTTTAATACATTTGTTTAGGCAACATGTGCCTGTGTTTATTTAGTTTGTTATATCTGGTATTTATATTACCCTTTCTTATTTCTATGTCTATTAATTCAAAGGAATGTGACTCATGATAAAGAAATATATTTAGAATTGAGGATCCATGTGGTGGAACGTTTATTAACAGAGACAAAACACAATCCAAAATCAGAGATGTGATGGTAGCTAGGGCCAAATACAGAAAGTGAGTGATTAAAGAGTGATTAAATACGAAATAAATATAAACAAGAGGAAATGTGAAGGTTAAGATGCAATAATGACATTCACTGATCAACATATTTTAAGATTGGCAAGATTTCCAAAATGGGGATTTAATGACTAGAGATGCACCAGAATGTGACTAATATCTTAATATACAGTACGAAAAAAAGGCAGAACTCTAAAGGAAGATTTCTACATATAGTATATACATATACCAATCTACAGTAAACATTATTAGGTGCACTGGTGGCTTAAGTGGTTAAGGCACTGGGTGGTTGATTGAAGGATTGGGATTAAAGCCCCAGCACTGCCAAGCTACCACTGTTGGGCCCTGTATCATGGCTGACCCTGAACTCTGACCCCAACCTCCAAAAGTTTGTTTATGCGATGTGATTGTACTGTATCAATGGCAATGCACTAAGTACTGAATTTAATGCAATGTGCCACAATATTACCACAAAAACAGCCTTCTTTCACCTTAGAAATATTGCAAAGCTGAGAAGCATCCTGTCTGTATCTGATGCTGAGAAGCTAGTTCATGCATTCATGACCTCTAGACTGGACTATTGTAATGCATTACTAGGTGGTTGTCCTGCATCTTTAATAAATAGGCTACAGTTAGTCCAAAATGCAGCTGCCAGAGTTCTCACTAGGACAAGAAAGTATGACCATATAACCCCAATTTTATCATCTCCACACTGGCTACCTGTTAAGTTTAGAATTGATTATAAACTGCTGCTACTTACATACAAGGCTCTTAATGGTTTAGCTCCCATGTATCTAACTAGTCTTATAACACGTTACAATCCTTCACGCTCTCTGAGATAACAAAACTCAGGACTTCTGGTAGTTCCCAGAATATCTAAGTCTACTAAAGGTGGTAGTAGTAGTAGCTCGGGGCTCAAACACACTTACCCAGTTTAAATGTAGATTAAAAACTCATCTCTTTAGTCAGGCACAAATTTTATTCAATTCAAGTTTATACAAATAAACTTGAATTGAATTTAATTGAATGCCACATTATCTGATTTCACAAGCATGCTAGACCTTATACAGTATATATTCATGGGATGGTGTAAAGTTCAGGGCTATGTCAGATTTAGTATAAACTGAACACTTTTACATTATTGATGGAATTTGTTCAACATTTATGTAAAATCCAGTTTGGACACACAGGAAAAAGCCAAGAAACTATTTGCAAACTATCAACTACCTGTGAAATGATGATCATGAAGCAGCCTGTCAAAGTGACTCAACATTTCACCAGTTTATGGCAGTTTAGTGGATGGTTTTAGTGCTATCATGGATCCCCCTTATGTGTGGCGTGAGTTCACCTATGAAGGACGCGATGATTCAGCATCGAAGGGAGACGGCAGAGGGACATAGAGGTCATAGTTGGCTCTTTCTTATTGGAAAACTGAAGCAGCACCACTTGCTGCTCCCAAAGGTGCTACTTCAAAAGCCACGACCATGTCTGCAAAATCTTGGAGCTCTCTCATTTCGCAAACCATGTCCCTTTTTTTTTATATGCCAGAGTATAATTTTATATGACTTTTTCTCTAATGTCACTATGCTGTACCAGGTCGCTATGATACAATGAATTTAAAACCCAATAGGTTTATTTTTCAAAAAGAAATACTTACCGTTCATTGGTTGTATTGGTTGAATTACATGCTACATGCGACGTGTAACTGGCATTAGTCAAAACTAATTATATTACCTATATAGCTATGTAGATTTCACCTACATTGAAAAACTTACATGGGAATTTTTAATCAACGAGGTGAATAAAGAAATCCAGTTCAAGTCGATCCCCAAAATGTATACTATTAGTGCCAACCTCAACCTCATCTGCTGTGGCATTTCCATTCACAACAAATTTAACATACTATCAATAGTCTATTGTTATATGGTCATGTAGATATACAGACTGAAAGTACATCTCTGTATATCTATCAGAATTTTGGAGTCAACTTAATAATTTGGCCATTAGAACCCACGGCAAACTAAACATTACATTACTTCAGGGAATTTCAGGACTAGCTGGAAGACGTTTGAATCATATGACGTTTGAATCATATGATAATAGCATATATTTATACTGGCTTCAGAATCCAACAATTTTGTATTTTGGTATAGAACGACGTGGCAAGCATTATAATGCACTTACATTGACATGACAACCGTTTTGACTAAGTGGCCTCGAGAGCTTACATTTTTGCAGTCTCTTAATAGTTGACACTCTGACTCATTAATGGTGTGATAGTCATATAAGGTCAAGTGTGATGTCAGGATGACGAATGTGGCACCAGCTGGCTCAGTGTGATTATATAACGATCTCTAACATTTTAGTGTGAGGTTTAAGGAAGCTTTTCCCTGATAGATGTCCTTGCACCTAAGACTCTAGCCTTAAATCTAATATCCTCAAGCTTGGCTAAGTTGTATGTTTTTTTAAAACTCAATTTTCATTTCATTAGTTTTAAATTACTGGTAAATGTGTGTTATTTTAAATGCGGTATCAGTCACAAGGCATCTTACTTTGCTCTGAATTCCCCACACGCTCACTTAGGAGCTGCTTTGACTTAAATGTTTTTTCAGCTGTAATGACCCTTCGAGAAATCCCTCACTCTTAATAATACTGTTGACAGCTACTTCTTTTCGTGTCTAAAATTACATGTCACTGATAAATACGCATCAATATGTATGACGATCCACTAGCCAGATGCTTTTTATGAACTCTTGTACATCTGGATAGAGTTAACTAAATGAAGCCTAATGAAAAGCTGTAGATAATCCTTTTAATAATCCATTTTAAACAATGGTGCTTGACTGTTTTCATATTATCATAGCTATTCTGAATGGCCAATAGATTTAACGATTCTTCTTCTAGAACAAAACTAATAATATTAGTTCATTAAATTAGATTTTTTTTTTTATTCAATTTATTTGTATTGTGCTTTTAACAACTGACATTGTCTCAAAGCAGCTTTACAGAAGCATAGAAACAGAATAAAACATTTTAACGTTTAAAATTAAGTTACTATTTAATCTCTATCATCTATCCCTAATAAACAATCCCTGAGACGATATGAGGAGGAAACCTTGAGAGGAACCAGACTCAGAAGGGAACCTCATCCTCATTTGGGTGACACTGGACAGGAAAATAATGTCAATGTAAATAATGTCCTTTCTACAATAATTTGTAGTCGAGTGAACTTGAGCAACCAATAGCCCCCGAGGAACTAATAGGTCAGGGTAATATTTTATAATTAAAAGGTTATGAAGGGAAATAATAATATTAATAATATTAATAATAGTAATAATATTAATATTAATATTAATATTAATATTAATATTAATATTAATATTTATATTAATAATAATAATAATAATAATAATAATAATAATAATAATAATAATAATAATAATAATAATAAATTTTTTTGTTATTACTAGGGCACATGCTGATCTTCACTGATAATTCAAAGAAAGAACTTTAGATTTAAGAAGTTCATATTGAGTAATGTTGATGTTGATGTTTCACTGGTTATTCCACTATATATATATATATATATATATATATATATATATATATATATATATATATATATATATATATATATATATATATATATATATATATACACCTTAGAAAGTATAAATCCTAGAAAGTATAAATCCTAAATTAGTGGGAAGAACTAATAGCTGTATAATATTTCCTATTTGTTTTCTGAACAATAAAGCAACAAGCCTCAAACAATCAACTGATATGTCTATATTATTTAATTAATCAAGTATTTAAGATTTTGCATCATTACATTATATAATATACAGTCACCTAGTGGTCCAGCAGTAGGATCCAACGCTCTTATTACCATGGTCTGGGTTTGATTCCCAGGTAGAGAGCTAACCCACCCACTGAGGGGTTAACTTCCAAGCCTGGATAAAATGGGAGGGTTGCGTCAGAACGGGAATCCAGTGTAAAACCTGTGCCAAATCAAAAATGTGGACCAGATGATCCGCTGTGCTGACACCAAACAGAAAGCAGCAGAAAGAACAACAACATCATAGAATATCTCATTATTCTTGTAGGAATAATATACAATAATAATAGTGACTGCAGTATTGGTTAGTTATCAAGGACAGTAATCATAAAAATAATAATGGTTGCACTTGTAATTATTTGGCAACCTCTACTGCTAGATCAACTTTCTAAAGGAACTATTGAGTTAGTGTGTATGCAGGTCCATTTGTTCTCCTTCTTAGTAAGTGTTTTGTCTTAGTCACGGCAGTGGTGGATCTGGAGCCAGTGGTGCATTACGAACACTGTGCGAAAGGCAGAAATACACCCTGAATACGATGGCAATCTATCCAAGTCACCAAACACACACACACACACACACACACACACACACACACACACACACACACACACACACACACACACACACACACACACACACACAAAAGCCTAACTAGAGCAATTTAAAGAAAATGTAGTTCAAGTGTTGTTAGCAGACAAATGTACTAGAATGTTTCTGTGTATCAATATAGAAGTTTAATAGCTGTAATCAAAACAAGAACATGACCTATGCTAGCAGAAATAAGTAATCTAAGACCATGTTAAAAATATGTAATATTTGTACCTGATTGTGCTCGGAAAAACTGTGGCTAAAATAGAAATTGCCATTGTAGGCGAAGTGAAGGAGCTGATGCGAGTAACGAGAGCCCACAGCTCAGGAGAGGGCGTGGTGTCTGCTGAATTTGGTGAGCACTTCAGGCAGGAAAATGTTATTGTGGCTTGTAAGTGCAAAACAAAATCAAAAGCAAAACCTAAACCACTAAAACACAAATCCAGAAAAATAATGACTATAACTCAAAATGTCTTTCTGAACATTACATGCTCATATTTGATTGGCTATATTGACTACACTGAGAAACTGATTGGCTGATTGACTGTCTGTATTATAGTCACACACAGTGTGCAATCAGCAATAAGCATGTGTTGAACAAAAACAATGTTGTGCATGAGTTCGAGTTCATGTTAATGTGTGTCTGAATTTGATATTGTATTTTGGAGGTATTTTCCATCCATACATTATCTGCATTGCTTACCCAACTGGGTCATGGGAAATCCAGAGCCTATCGCAGCTTATCCTTAGAGCACCGTTCAGGGCTCATTCTAGACAGGATGCTGGTCATTTATACTGTAGGGGACAATTGCACACACAACAACAATCTATGGGCAATTTAGAGATGTTAATTAGCCCACAATGCATGTCTGTAATTCGAGGGAGAAAACCAGTGTACCTTAAAAGCCCAAATGTAAAGGGAAAACACTCAAACTACCAACACACATACACAGAGCAGGTGGGAATCAAACCCTCAACCTCAAAGGCACGGGGTAAAGATGCTAACCAACAAATAGTGATCAAGGTAATTTGAATGATGTATTTTTCCAAATATGTCACATTTTCAATAAGCCACCTTTTCAATAATAGGTTTTCTAAAACCTATAAAAACACTGAATCTTGGAATATAGGCAAACTCTAATGAAGTGAAGTACGACTTCACTCTAATGAAGTGAAGAACAACAATCTGAGTCAAATTACTTGAAATCACACAAAGATTCTGAAGAACGGACTCAATAAAGACAAACAGATTCAACCCAGAGAGACTACAATAAGAAAAAATAAGGAGAAAATGGTAAGCCTTAAATTACCAAAAGTAACTAAAAGTAACATATGGAACTACTGTAATTAATGCAAAGTTAAAACTGTTCATAAGTGATCATGGAGTGTGTTTCTTTTCTGGTTTTCATATGTTGTGAGTGTAAGACATAATACATTAATTAATATACATAAGTACATAATTAATTAATGTTCTTTTAAGAAAATGTGAGGTGAGTTCATTGCCGACCAATCAGGAGAGCGAAAGCGAAGCAGGTGGATGACGTCAGCGTCTAGCGCGAAAACAGAGAGAAAGAGAGATGATGCAAGCTGAAAGACTCTGATAAAACAATATCAGTGATTGTGAGCAAAACCCAGAAAAAAATGTTTTGAAAGACATTGATAAATTTTTGGACTGGACTTTATCCTACTTTTGAGTGATTTTGAGTCATTTGAGTGTTTTTTTTTTCACGCAAACACGGCGAATAAAAAAAAATTGCAAAACCATTTCAAATGTGTCACCCAAAAAGACATCTTTAAATCAAGACAAAACAGGTATTGAATAAATGACAAATAGAACAACAAAAAAATTCAACTGTCATTGTGAAGTTTAAACACAAACAAATAGTTTTTTTCAAATACCAGACTCTGAATAAAAAAAAAAGAAAAAACAATTGTCCATACCGAATGAAACTTAGGGCCTTTTTACACCTGGTCACTTCATGTGTTTTCTCTGATCCGGTTTCTCTGATTTGTAAAAACTGTTCCATTTACATTAGGCACATAAATGCGTCTTGGCGAATCGGATATCGATCCGATCTTTCTACTCCCGCCCAAAATGCAAATATATTTTAAGTCATTTTTGGGGTAATTGAAATGGAGCATGCTTTGGTGTATGCGGTTGCTACATAAAACAGCATTTACTGTTTGCTGCATTTTCGCTGGTGGCAGCAGTGCATTTTAAGACCAAACGAGACACCTGGGTGAAAGATCAGAGCCAGCGCTGGTGGGAACACACATTTGTTTCTGGCGCGATGCACGACTCGTGAGTCACCTGTGAGTGACATACTTCCGTTTGGGAGGAGTATAGCACTGACGTATGTGGCTTAAACAACCACATTCATTTACACCTGTCCAGTTTCATCTGAAATGTGTCCCAGACCACCTCCTGAAGTGGTTTGAGCGATCGGATTTATATCCGTCTCGAAACCGTTTCGGAGGGCATTTACACCTGGTCTTTTTACGATCGGATAGCTACCTGATGACAGAAAACGCATGAAGTGACCAGGTGTAAAAAACCCCATAGATGCAACAGTCCAGGCCTCCTTCTGTTGTATTGAACAGAAAAATGTGGGCAAAAAGAGAAAAAAAACAGTTTCAACTTCAGTTCACTCACCGTCCGGAGAAAATTAGCAGTAAATCCTCTGAAAACGCTCGGTTGTTGTGTTGAAATCAAAGTTCGCTGGGAGGCTTGCCATTTTCCATGAGGTGATGAGCTCTGTGCATGTCATCGTCGTGTTCACGTGAAAAAAACACTCAAATGACTCAAAATCACTCAAAAATAGGATAAAGTCCAGTCCAAAGGTTAATCAATGTCTTTCAAAACATTTTTTCTGGGTTTTACTCACAATCATATATCATTAACATAAATCTTATTTCTTATTTTCTTATTTTTTTCTTATTGTAATCTTTCTGGGTTACACAGACAATAAAGATCTTTTTTTTTCATTGCATAAATGTTACAGCAAGTGGGTTTTTTTTTGTTCAATAATATCATTGTATGATACAGTATATAATCATTGGAGTTTTGTCAATCGAACCTTATAGCTCAAGGCTTCTCTATAATAAGTTTCAAACGCAGTCACATCTAGGCTCTTTAAACATGTAACAGACAAAATGTGTTTCACTTATCAAAGATACACTTATATAAAGAAAGGAAGAAAAAAGAAAGAAAAATGAAAAGAACTGCAATTTAGGTGTGTCTTCTACCCCTTTCTATTCGCTGACCTTGGTTTCCTGCTTTCTATTTTTTGTCCATTTGACCAATTCTGTCTATCATCAGTCAGTTTAGATTACAGTGTGAATAACTCAGTATATACAAACATGCATTGCCTTGATTTCAGAGGGCGAAACCTTCCTTTTGTCACAACACAGAAGACAAAATAGGCCATGGCGATGAGACACTCGCAAACAGAGGAATAAATTAGCACAACATAATGCAATTCAATTTCCAGAGGCTAGTCAACATGCTGTTTTTTCCTCTGTCCTCATACCCCTCTTAATTAAAAAGCAGTGAGCTGGAGAGCAGCCGTAGGGAGCAGACTCCAACCTTTCATCATCCCCTGGTAGAAAACTCTCCAAGAACTTATGAATTGACTAACAAGGCTGTAAAAAGACTTCTCTTTGTACTCTTATACCGTGTTTGGACTCATATTCTCTCCTGATGTCTCTCTCGCTTATTCTGAAAACCAAACGGAAAGCAAGGAGCAAGCAAAGAGTCACTCGGGCCTGAAAGCTTGTTTCCTGTTAGTTCCCACTGTTAATTTTTTAAACACATGGGTGTCAGATATGACTGCATGTTTAAAAACACATACAGTAAGTATCCCTTAATTTTGAATCACAGGCCCGTTTGACTCATACTGGCCTCGTTTAGCATTCCTTTGTCTAGCAAAATTTTGAATACCCAGTGCATTATTTTTAAAATCTCTTAGCAATGTTAATATTTTGTCCAAACATTTTTTATTTCTTGTAGGTGTGCTAGGCCTGGAAAAATGGTAGGTGTGCTAGGCCTGGAAAAATGAGTGTTCTTTCTTCTTTGAGGACATTTCCATTCCCTCTGACACCACTAAAAGGTATGCAAGACTTTTTCAGACCAACAAATCAAGGTTACTAGCACTACCAAGAGCGATCTACTCTTTTCTTAATACACACCATTGCACTCAGAGAAGCTATTTTCCCAACACACACCATGGTTTACCTAGCTCTCTGCCACCTAACTTCCTAGACAATTTCATACAAGCCCTACGGTCCATGCCAGGGACCCTATGGGATCGCGGATTGTCCGACTCAGCCGTTCAGAGTATTTATATGCAAGCTGGTACTGTATGTGTTTGAAAACTCTGTGTCTAAAATAAAAAAGGCCACTGGGGGTGAGGTGAAGGAGCTGCTGCAGGTAATGAGAGAGCTGCAAACTCAATCCCACAGGTCAGGAAGGGTTATCTCAGAAAGGCTGTAAATACATGGGCTTGGAAAAGAAGTGTATTTACACTCACATACACACTCATACACAGCCAAAAGAGTACCTAGGGCAACAGGATACAAATTATGCTAATGATGACCTTTCATATTTATTATTTTCATAAATAACATTGTCTTGTGTACAGCAAATTGAAATTGATGCCTGTTCAAATCGATTCTTGGACACATGATAACCTAATTATGCTGCAATGATTAGAGATGAGAGCTTTTTTTTAAGTAACCCGAAAATGATTAAATCAATATTATAAAGGGAATCAAACAAGAAAACACTTGGGTGTTTAGTAGGGCTTCCAGATGAGACGTTTAACGATCTGTAATAAAAAAATAAAACAAATCAACATTTGGCTGTAAATTTAGAACATTGTCAGATTGTTTTTTAACAATATTTTGTCATAGAAAAATCCCCACTGTTGAATTAACACTGATAGTGTTAACAAATGACCACGGAAGAGTTTAAACATTGGATTTTGATTTGTTGGTATTTAAAATATATCTATATGATATACGGTATTTGAAGAATACTATTTAAAGTTTAAGTAAATTGCTTGTGTCAGGGTTTATAGAAAAAGTGGATGTAAGTGAGGATCTTTTTTTCCAAAAGACTGTGAAAACAAGAAGCAGAACTTGATCAGATGACACTAGAACAAACATACAGACTATGGCACATACTGTAGACTGACACACAAACACAAGAACAGCTAAAGCCACACAAAGAAACATACAGAAACTAAAACGTACCAGTGCCAGTGTTGACATAACCATGACAGCTTAAAAAAACTACAGAGACAAGCAAAAAACAAACATATTAAGGGATTAATATACAGAGTGCAACGTTCAGGCATTGATCATTAAGTGAAACACAAGTGCACTTTATTTGTTGAAGGCCTTTTATAGGTCAGGTCCTTTGGGCTCTCATACATACCAGAAACCATTTATTTTCACTGAATTTTGGTGACATGAGTGAAAGCAGCTGTTGGTGAGTAGACGTGGATGTGTCCTGCCATATGATAAAGTTGAGAAAAGTTCACATCTATGCAAGCATAGAGCCACTCTGTGCAGCGATTACCAAACGGTGTGAGGAGAGTAGATCGCACATGATTTTGTGCATATTTAAACTGTTGAGTTTGTTATAGCAGCGGAAAAAAAATCATGTTGTTGTCAATTTTTGTTGGAATATTTGTTGTTCTATTTAACATTCAAAAATCAAAATTCAGTTCAGGTTAATTCAGTTTTTTTCTATAGCGCTTTTAAGAATAGACATTGTCTCAAAGCAGCTTTACAGAACATAAGAAATATAGTAGAAAAACTTTAAGATTAATATTATACAAAAGTTTAAGATGCAAATTAGACTTGTATAAATGTGTTTGTGTTTATCCCAAACGAACAAGCCTGAGGTGACTGTGGTGAGGAAAAACTCCCTTAGATGGAAGAGGAAGAAACCTTGAGAGGAACCAGACTCAAAGGGGAACCTCATCCTCATTTGGGTGACACTGAAGGGTGTGACTATAAATTGTTATACAGCTACTGGTGGCAATGAAATTAGCGTATGTGTAAATGTAGTATAGCTCTGGGTGTTTTTACATGTTATCAAATGCTTCCACAGGACACATGAAGCCATCCAACTCCTCAAGTTGCATCACGAAGCAACCTTCTGAATACATGAGCTCACAGACGTATATCATTGGCTAGTGTCATCGCATACACTACAATTTAGCTCCCTTGTCTTCGTACAATGGTTGCATTCTAATATCCGAATTGTAAGACGTTATACGGATTTTTTCTTGTGCACCTAAAATAAATGTAATGTGAACTTGTATAAAAAAATGAAGTTTTTAATGGCTTCAATATTGTTTTAATGTGAATGCGTGTATTGTAGTAATTTTTTAGTCTTGATTAAGTGATTCATGTCTTTTCTATCACTTGTGTCTGATTAAAAATGCCTCAGTTCAGCTTGGAGAATGTCAATTTCATGGAAAGCTTAAGCGCTTAAAATAACCGAAGCTCACACGAAATGAAAATAACCGGAGTAATCACTTTAATGTCCATCGGTCTGTACTGATTTGATTGCTGAATTGTTTTCATTCTCAGATAATATATCTATTCTATTAAGATTGCGGTCTAGAGTTCATTTTATGATCGGGATTTTGTAATCGGGAAATAGTAAAAGGTGGAAAAGTGAGTCAGCTTGACAAATCTGATTGCTTCACTGTATTTAGATGGTACTACTTGGAGCATGAATCTAATGAACAGCCTTGAGGTATAGAAGAGTCCTCTGTCAGATAAAAGTAATGCAGCAATATGCATTATGGGGCAAGGTGAGAGACCGAGATATTGAGCTAACAGCCGAGTTTATATCATGTGCCCTCGGTCACCGTTGGATAATATTGAATAGACCTCCACAATGCAATCACTAAAATGAAGGTAGTGGGTATCCATCAAGAAAACTAAACTGCATCAAATCCATCACAATGACTGGCAAATATTGACCTCTTTTTTTTCATGCAGGTTGAAGTTAGTAATTCTCTTAATGTTTTCACTGCATCATTGCATCTTTTGCATATAAAAATATAATATATTGAAACGCTCATAGCTCGTTCACTAATGAAATCATATAAACAAATATTACAATAAAGCATGTGCATTTGTACAGTTACATAAACTGTTAGCATCGTGATAAGCATCATGCTTAGTCCCTCGGACTTGATTGCTTCTTATACTAATGTTTTCTTTATCCCATCACTGAAATTTGGCACACAGCATCCCACACATCAAGTTTGCAGAGTTCTTTCTATTATTTTATTGAAGTATCTATTTATTTTGTTAATAATGGATTTGATCATCATTGCACAGCTGGACCCCTTTCAATGAACTATGTGACTTTTATTGTGATTCATGTGAGACCCTTCACGTCACATACTTCACTTTAAGATATCTGCTTTTTTTCATGCAGGGAAAGTAAAAATGTAGTTGGTAAATTTTTATTTTATTTTATTTTATTTTAATTTATTTATTTATTTATTATTTTTTGCACAGCCGCCTTGGAGGTAACCAAGGATGTGAAGCAAATGAATGTGATACTCATATAATGTTTCCTGTGAAATGATATGTTGCCAGTACATTAGGTAGCAAACATTTCATAAGTAATGATGAGGAAAATGTTTGCAGTGTCGACATGTAAACTTTAGAATCCTTCCCATCACTCCGTAAGTGAAAATTATGCTAGAAGTGGTGTACAATACAATATGTGCATTTGTAATTGTCTTGCTGTTGAAGTTTAGTTAGAAGGATAGATTGTAACTGTGGACTCTATAATTAGGTCTATTTAGAATAGATGAAAAGCCTTTGATATGCTTTTGATATCTGGTACATTAAACCTCAGAAGAAGGAACTTTAATCAAGCCTCCAAAGCAAGCTCTGTGTCTCAAATTGTTCAAGCAGAAACCCTGTTTGTCTAAAATGACCTTGACTTGCTCTGGACCAAATCAATAGCCAGCGTCATTAATTTTGACCACGTGTTCAGGTATTCTAAGTCGCAGAAGAGTCACTAGAAACATTGAACGTCTCACCAAAAAGCCTTTGACGTCAGCGGTATAGTGTTTGTTGTGGTGCATTCATATGAGGTGCTGTATTTGTCTCAGCTTCTTGTTGCAGAACTTTTGTCTCGGCTTGGCCGAGATCAGCTGGCAGGCTTCCAGTTCACCCTATTGTATGCTCTCCAGCTTCTGAAGGTGATTTCATCGTTCGCTGAGCCACACAAACCTTTTCATAAGTTGAATGCTGTGACTACATTAATGAGCAGTCATTTCATTTTGATTAGGTGTTTTTGTGTAAGAAAGGGGAGAAAGCAGGATGAAAGGCGCTATAACGAATACATTAAAACGGAATACATCTCAAACCTATACTCGAATCAAAAAATGCGTCGGCCTTCTCATTACCGCAATAGCGAGTGCTAACGATCACAGCAATTAAACCAATCCAAAACAAAGCTTATAGTCTACTTAGGATTAGTGTGGAGAAATGTTCTGACAGGGTTCCCTTTGATTAAAATGACTCATGCTAGGTTAGATAAATTAAACTAAATGGGGATTTAATTGTGCTTCATGATTAGCAGAGGTTCACACTTTCCTAAGTAAGAGCAGTAAAACTAATGAAGAAAAGTGATCCTCTTTTATATTCCAGTCAAAACTAGTCAAGCTCTGCAGAGTAAATGCAAAATCAATTAGCATCAAAATTCATTCATTCATTCATTCATTCATTCATTCATTCATTCATCCATTTTCTAGAGCTTATCCAAACTTCTCGGGTCACAGTAAGCCTGTGGCGTCGAGGCAGGATACACCCTGGACGGAGTGCCAACCCATCGCAGGGCACTCACACACACACACACACACACACACACACACACACACACACACACACACACACACACACACACACACACACACACACACTCTCATTCACTCACTCACACACTACGGACAATTTTCCAGAGATGCCAATCAACCTACCATGCATGTCTTTGGACCAGGGAGGAAACCGGAGTGCCCGGAGGAAACCCCTGAGGCACGGGGAGAACATGCAAACTCCACACACACAAGGTGGAGGAGGGAATCAAACCCCCAACCCTGGAGTGGTGCTAACCACTAAGCCACCGTGCCCCCCCAGCATCAAAATTATTATATTATTTTAGACATAACTGAACAAAATATTTCTTTTAGTTATAGCAGCTACATTATAATGTATAATCAAAATGGTCAACATAAAAGGCCAAACTAAACACTATCACATAAATTAATTTTCACGTCACATAAATGGATTTGGTAAATCTGTAGCTAAAGTAAAAACTCAAGGGTTACAGTAATTCATTCATTCCCTCCAGAGCCTTCCAATGTCTCAAAGGACAAAGTTCTGGAACAGTCTTACTCATGTTTAGGAAAATAATATTGATAATCAATTACTCTGTCTAGAGGTGAGTCAAAAAAGTAAAGCCACAGGCAACTTTCAGCACAGTGCTACCACCACCATGCTTTACTTATATGATGGACTGTTAGATTTTTCCTAAACACGAGGCCATAATATTAGATTTTGGTCACATCAGACCACAGAACCATACAGAACATGTAGGTTTTAGGTTCATGGTATCTTAAGGCTGTAACCTAGTAAACCAAAGTTAATGTATTCAATGATAGAGACTTAAAAGCATATTTGTACTTCACTCTGGATAAGGGCCAAATGCTGTAAATGTAAACGTACCATCTCCAGATTCCGGTCCATAAAGATTCAGGCATTCAAAGAGTAGATGCCAAGAACATTTGGTCTTTAAGGACAACAACCTCCTAATCAATACACAAATGTTGGACTGTACTGTATATCACTGTAGAAAGGACATTATTAATAATAACACTCTGCTGTTTATAACAGTTTATAATCACACCCTCCTGTGTCACCCAAATGAAGATAAGGTTCACATTTGTGTCTGGTTCCTCTCAAGGTTCCTTCCTCTTCCATCTAAGGGCCTCACCAAAGTCACCTCAGCCACATCAGGCCTGTTCATTAGGGATAAGTACAAACACATTTAATTATAAATCTATTATTAATCTTTGTAATTAACTTTTTGTGCTATATTTCATATGATATATGTTCTGTAAAGCTGCCTTGAGACAATGTCCAAGGTTAAAAAGTGCTACACAAATAAAATTGAATTGAATCAAACCCTTTTTTGGATACTCATGCAAGTATGTACAGTATTACATTTATGTAAACACAATTATAACATAAGTTTGAAATTATAGAGAGCTTTCTTTTAAAGATCCATGTCCTCTATCTCTTCTTATTCATTGTGTAATATTTCCGATATGCGCACACACACCCACACACATACTGTACACACATACACAAAGCTTTTATGCTTAGCATTATGCTCTGTTAGATGCATGTGGTGGAAAACTGCAGGGGGGACATTCGAAGATACGCTGACATTATCAAAGGTCATGTCAAATCAATAAGTATGATGACAAAGTTCAAATTGCTCCCTGGAACTTCAGCAGTACACAGTGTTCTTCCAGATGGTGTGTGTGTGTGGTGTGTGTGTGTGTGTGTGTCCATCACCACACTTTCCCAGTAGAGCAATAATCCTATCTGGCAGCTGACTTCTTAAAATGCACATTTTTAACCAGTGTCTGTCAGAAATATCTGTACAGTATAACTCATTCGGGATTATATTTAGCATTTCTGCATCATACATGACATATTTTCAGGGACAATGAACACAATTGATTTTCAGATAAGATTTTAAAATAACATTGTGTGAGGAAGAAACTGTTGCTAAGTTTCAAGACATGGACATTTTAAGCCTCTCACACAGTTACTGGGGCTTAAGTAAAGAAAATCGAATATAATCTATAAGTAGACGTGTGAGTTATGGGAAAATAATTAACACAGGCATGAGTTGGTGCATTCTGATGTGAAGCAGAAATCGAGCGCTTTATTTTTCTTTAAACTTTACATAATATTCATATATCATATATTTATTATAGAAGAGACGATAGATAAAAGCCTTTATTTTGTCACATCTTTGCATATTCCAACGTTGGAGGTTGAGGTCAAAACGCAGGGTCAGATATGATACAGTGGCCATGGAGCAGTGAGGGTTAAGGGCCTTGCTCAAGGGCCCAACAGTGTCAGCTTGGCAGTGCTGGGTCTTGAACCCTGGTCAGCAACCAAGAGCCTTAACCACTTGAGCCACCAGTGCCACTTTTATATGTGAGCAAAAAAAGTTTATTTTATAACTTGTTATTAAAGCTATACACAGTTGTTCCCTCACTAGTCGTCCTTAATACTTTCATTTAAAGCCAATAAGACAAAACTGCACCTTGTCACCAAGAATAAAAAAAAAAAAAATGTGGGGTTACAGTATTAACTTTTGTTGTTGTTTGTTTGTTCATCTGTTTATGTGGAAACTTTCACTACAGAAATGACAAACAAACTAAAAAAAACTCACTAATATAGATATTAGCCTTGCAACCAGCACCATTATAAAACCTGCTCTTGAAGAAAATTAATCAACAAATACTGTAAGATCTGACAATCCGTGAGCACCTTTGGTGTAAATAATAATATAAAAGATTCTGTTGAACATCTTCACAGACAATTGTTTTTATTTTACTGCATATGTGCTTTTCAATGAAGATAATCACATAATTCATCTGATAAGAATTCTGTGAAAGTGTAAAGAAATGCTGATTAAGGAATAATTTCTGGTAATGTAGTAATATTTAATAGTTCTATTGTGGTAAACTACAGATAAAAAGATTAGTCAAATACTGTAATCTAACCCGCCTACATTCAAAACATTTTCGTCAGCATCTTTAATACAAACAAGACACCATTCAGCTCTCTCCGATGAAATCTGGCAAACTTCAGGAGAATGGTAAAGTCAGCTTCTTTGACTGAAGTACGCTTGTATGCACTCTGTTTAGAATTTCTGATATCTTAAGATGTCTATAACCTTGATCCACTCTGAGCGAGCAATATGTTACGAGGGCTTTGTGACGAACCAAATTTGATTATTCTGTAGAAATATGAACGTGCTATGGTGCATACATAATAACAGTCTTCCTGTAAAGCACTGTGCTATAGGAGTTGTTATCTTCTAAATGAAGGTTTAAGTAATGCTTTAGAAGATCATTCTGAAGCTGGCCATATCTTATGAAATGAGAGGTGATTTTGAATAAGTAGGCTAGACTGAGTGGAAGTCAGGGATGTATTTTAATAATGAATGTCAAGACGTAGGAACAAACGGAGAGAGTGATCGCTGTCGATCACAGAGAGGATGAACTTTCAAGCTCACACATATAGATATCATGAAGTTTTCATAATGTATTCGGTATTATGGTCTAGTTAGTTACACAATCAAGACAGCATCTGACAGTTAAATTCATGCCCTCTAAGATAATACAGAAGCAATCATTTGGGAAATGGCTGGCAGGCATTTGATGAGATGCTGCCATGCTGGAGTAAAGAAACTTTGCTTCAAACTCTGCATCATGTCAGGTCATAAACAAGATAGACAGCTCCATGGAGAAAGAGATCTCAAATTTTGAAAGGTTGCATCTGACGGCATGGAAAGTAAGATCCTGGAAATCTGGCATGAACTATATGGCTAAAAGTATGTGGACTTTTGACGAATGATATCCATGTGCATGATGGACCTCTCATTTTTAATATAATCACGTTTTTTTTTTTTTTTGTTGTTGTTGTTGTTATAACCTTCATTCATCTCCTAGATTTTGGAGCTTGGCTTTGAGATTTGCTCATTTAACCACAAGAGTATTAGTGAGGTGAGGTACTGATGTTTGTTAACAAGGACTGGAGTGCAGTCAGCCTTCCAGTTCATCCCAAAGGTTTGGTGGTGTTGAAGTCAAGGTTCGGTGTGGACCATTCAAGTTCTTGCTACTTCAAACTTCAAACCATTTTTTTGATGGAGCTTATTTTATGCACAAACGCACTGTCATGATGGAGCAGGTTTGGGTCTGTTAGCTGAAGTGAAGGAAAATTGTAATGCTACAGCGAGCAAAGACATTCTAGAAAAATGTGTGCTACCCAGAATTGTGGCAACAAATTAGCTCAGAACCACATGTGGGTGTTACGTCATATGTCCACATACTTTTGGCCATATACCGTATGTTTATATGCAAAATGATATTATAGAATGTATTTCTTATGGTTAAAGGCATCAAATGAATTACTTGCCAGTATAATGCTTGGAAACATAAAAGCAAAAAAATCTACATCTTTTATGTATTCATGAATGTATTGCTCAATCAGCTTGCCCTTCAAACCACAGGAACTTTATTTTCTTTACTGTAGATCACACTGCATTAAGGACAGCATTGGTATTTTATAAGCTTAGGACATATTAATGAATTAAAGCAAATTTACAGTGAATAATTACAACGAATAAAACATAAGGCAATATATAAAGTCCCCTATATTTTTTTTTTTATGCATGCTATTTTTTTTCCACAGATCTAATATATCGTTGTATTAATCGTTTTCTTCTTTTCTTTTTAGAATTGTTCTCTTACTTTTAAATCATATTACTTTTGCCAAAAAAGTAAGAAATATTCTGTTAGCTTTTTCTATCCCCTGAGTTCCTTTTCACATCTAAAGGAAAGTGCTTTAAAGGGTTTTAAGGCACTATTTCCCCCCATGTAAATATTGACAAATATTTTGTGATTACAGTCACCAACACTGAATTATTAGTACCTGTCTTTGCATAAAATAATTTTCTGGCATTGTTTGGCATAACTGTTGCCTTGAAACTTCTCCAGAAATCAGTGAACTAAGCTGCCATATGGCTCTATTTGTCTGGCATGTTTACTGGCACATGGGGCCTGGTCAGAGCACAGCATGAATATTACCCTAGATTGGTGCTATGTGGATGGAGCAAGACTTCATAAGGGAGACTTCATGTGGAGATTCTATGAGCAACAGCTCAGCCAACAGGTCGTCCCAATAAGAAAGACAGGCAGGAGGCATGAGGTACATCATTCAACACACAGGGGGAACAAACACAGTGCCAGGCTCCAGGTCTCAGGCCTCAAAAAAGGACAGTGTATCAATAGGGAAGAGCTTATGTAAGCTACTTCCTGACAGAAATGATAATGGACTCAGAAGGATGGGCTGTAAAGCATCTTTAATCGTAATGTCCATTATGAATAATGTGTTGAATGTTAACAATTCATTAATTCATTGATTCATCGATTCATTTGTTTGTTCGTTCGTTTATTTTTGCTTACCACTTAAATGTTGCAGTAGAGACTCTCTCAGGAACACTGAGCACTAGATGGGACACCAGTCCATTTCAGGCTGTCATCTACAAACACACTCATACAATCATTTACACCTTTAGAGTAGCCAATCCTCCTACACATGTTTTTGTGAGAACAAAACCTAAAACTATCTAGGATCCCTCTGGGAACCCTAGAGTTGCGAGGCAGCAATGCTAGTTACTGTACTACCAAGATTTTTATTTGGCTATGGATAATAGTACTAACGTTATTAAGAGCTGTTTGTTTGTCTAATATTTGATTAGATTCTAAACAGTATGCTGCCAGTTAACCACTGACACTTCACTGACTATAGATTTGTGTATTTGTAATGTGACTAATCTGTGACTGTCGAGGGAGGCGCACATCCGTGTTAGCGGTTTAATTACTACCCCTGCCCTGTGTATGCAGAATGTGTATACGCTTCCCTTGTTTCAGGGGTTTCATCTCTAACGGAACTCGCGCATGTCAACAATATGCATGTGCTTGTGTTCAGTGATGGACTGGCAGCCTGTCGAGAGTGTCCCCTGGCTTGGGCTCCGAGTCCCCTAAAATACCCTACATGGCAGGATCTGCCTGAATCTACAAGAATAACAGGATCTATTTATTAATATGTACCTGTAACGGAAATATGTTTCTTTAAGAGGAATGTTTGGGCAAAACTCATTTATTCTCCCATTTATAATGCTGCTTAAATCAACAAGTTATTCACAAGCTATTAACCAAAGTTGGAAAAACTGGTCATTCTGAGCAGACTTCGATGGAAAAGTAGTTTGTATTCAGCTCACTCGCTGCCTTTGTCCTCTTCATGCTCCACTCTAAGTGGCCCATCTGATGTCTTTAGCCCAGAAGGCAATGGGCTGTGACATGTCCAGGTGGATGTCAGCTCCTTATTGCAGTATAAAACCTGGTCCCTGTCCGTATCCCGCTGAGAGGGAGCATGTCATGTCCAGCGGCCTTTGACAGTGCCTGCTGGGCCAGAAATTAGCAATGTCCCTCATCAACCTTCAGCCCCGGGATGACTGCTTTGCACAAGGTTTGGAGCGCGCTAATGGCTGCTTGACCTCCATGTGCATCTTCAAGGTGGTACTTGGGTTTTTGGCTTGTCTGATGTTGGGTGTTTGAAGAGGAAAAAAAGCTAATTCTCTCTTACCGGTGAACTTGCCTTTAGCAAGTTAAAAAGAATTAAGATGGTGGCCGGATAAAAGCAAAGTCTTGTCTGGTTGAAGGAGTGAGTAGCTCCTGTGGGCTTTGCAGCTGAAGGTGGAAAAAGAGAGAGAGAATAGCCATGTTAAGACAGACAAGTTTTGGGATTACAGTGAAACACACTGGAGAACTGTTGGTCTGTTAAAAGTGTGTGTGTGCGCGTGTGTGCGTGTGTGTGTGTGCGTGCGTGTGTGTGTGTGTGTGTGTGTGTGTGTGTGTGTGTGTGTGTGTGTGTGTGTGTTTGGGACAAAAGACCTATAAATGATTTTTAAATGCTGACTTTTAGGCTGCTGTTGCAAAATTATGACTCTTGTATAATTCCTTCTACTACAGTTTTGTTGAACGCTTGATTCTGATTGGCCAGAAGGTGTTGATTATTTTTCTATAACGTCAGCACTGATAGTAGTTCTGCCTGCAGCATTTATATTAATGCTTTGTTTTTGTTATCATCAGAAACTTACACAAACTAGCTTGTTTCACAGGCAACAATATCAAGCATGTCTATAAACGGATAAAAAAGCGTCACAAAAAGTCTTGTTTCCTTTTTTTTAAATAATAAACGTATTTGAGAGACTGTGATAAAATCTCGTGACATTTTTGGAGGGAATTGTTCAGTGCGAGAAACATATTTTTGCAGATTTAAACAAATACACACACAGATTAAAAAAAATAAAAAAAATAAAAAAAAAAATAAAAAAGTCTGGGTTATACAGGTTAAAACAAATCTCATAACAACTGCTTAAAAGATATAAAGTGCATGATTTTTGTTCAATCTGCCCTCCAGTTTTATCATCCCGAGTGACTTGGTGTGATGGCTATCTAAAGAGAGAGAGACCGAAAGAGAGACATAGTGTAGAATACAAATGATAAGATGATACTATACACTTAAACCCCTGCATACTGAATACCTTACTGCCTGTATATGACATATACTATATACTCCAGATCACCTATGTTCTTAAGGGCTTCATATTAATTGTAGGGGCAGTGGTGGCTCAACTGGTTAAGGCTCTGGGTTGTTGATCGGAGGAAGGCCCTCTACCCTCTCTGTATCCCCTGCACTCTGACCCCAACCTCCTCAGTTGGGATATGTGAAGAAAAGAATTCCACTGTGCTGTAATGTATATGTGGCGATAATAAAGGCTTTCATGCCCCATTGTATTCTATTGTATTTAACTCAGAGCTATAATTACTATTCATTGCATAGTGTATATCTTGTATTGACTGATTCATTGCTTATGCACCATACTTTTATACTACTTTTTCTTTGTCTATCATCTTGCAACAGAGAAGTAACATGAGAGTGTTTTGTTCTGACGTTCAAGTTAAATTGCATTGAATTGAATAAGGCTAATCAGGCTGAAACCTTCCGGCATGTTTTCGAGCTGTTTAGATCTTTTTCCCAGCAGTATAGGAGATAAGAAGTGAGCTAAAACCTTCTCAGATGATTTTGTTTAAGTTGATGATAGTGAACTATTTGAGCTTGTGTTGAAGTGTGCTTATTATATTTTCTTTATAGTTGTTTCATAAATCTCTTGCATAAGGTAAACTGCATGGGTATATACAGTATAGCCTGTATATGTAGATACAGCACTGCACCAGAACCAGCAGGTCACCAGAAATCTACACTACATTGCAAGGACCCTGATGTATCACTAACACTTCACTGTCTATAATCACATTGCAGTGCTTCTCCACCCTGTACATTTCTCTACATCTTTTTCTACCACTAATAATTGTTTATAACTGTACATACATTTCTTACCCTAATTTACATCTGTTTATGTATATTATCTGTACATACACTGTATATTCCTTCGATACTCTTGTATATACAATATACACAATGCACACATTTGCACAACAAAAATAATTGCATTTTTTATAGACACATTACAACTGTCACATATTCCTATTTTGCACATACTATTTTTACACACATATCTATCTATCTATCTATCTATCTATCTATCTATCTATCTATCTATCTATCTATCTATCTATCTATCTATCTATCTATCTATCTATCTGTCTGTCTGTCTGTCTATCTGTCTATCTGTCTATCTATCTATCTATCAACCTCATAGTTTGAAGGCATCTACAGAGAACAAACATCTTTGTGTAATTTCATCACACACACACACACACACACACACACACACACACACACACACACACACACACACACACACACACACACACACACACTCACGTGTGCGTGGTTGATCTGTCAGTGACATCTGTAAAATGAATATTGTATTTAAGTGATGTTAAATATACACTTGTGTAAAGTTGTGCCAAGTTGAACCTTGATTGGTAAATTTTGTTCCGTGTTAATGAGAATTAAACATTAGCCACTTACTCTTGGCAGAACTGAAATTGAGGGCATTGTGTCAGTGTATATATTTCTAGTGGAAAATTTGAGAGATCATAAGAGATCATGCTGCATTTGTGGGTTCGTGTAATTAGTAATTTGGAAGAATTAATGATGCCGTTTCCCATCTCTGAATGTGCAATATGCATAGTGGGGAAAAATAGTGGACACCTTCACAAGGGCATTTCATTTGTTTGTTGTGGCAAGGCAGGTAAGTTAATAAAAAGTCACTACTCATGTTTATTTGACAGACACGCTTATCCAGAGCAGCTTACATGATATCTCTCCTGTTTTAATACAACAAGAAATTTAGGCCTTGCTCAAGGGCCCAGCAATGGCAGTTTTGGTAGTCCAGGGATTCAAACTCACAGCTGTTTCACTGGAGATCCAACACCTTAACCATTAGGCTACAACATCTCTCCTTGAGCACTAAATGGAACTGGTATTTGAGCAGATTGTCTCTGACTAAGTTGAAATATCAAGTCTGACAGGCATATTTTTAAAATTTCAAGTTGTAACTTCACCATGATTCTCACAGTACTAATGTACGATGGAAGAAAGTGTGTGCGGTTTCAAAAAACTTACACAACTGTCAATCATTTCATTTCATTTTGTAGGAAAAAAAGTCATAACTCAAGTCATAGCAGTGACATAACAGTGTACTACAACATTTTAATGCAGATTTCCAACCCAAAATGCAAAAAAAGATTTATTTATTGATTTATTTCCTTATAGTGAAAAAAAACACATTGTACTTGTTTTGTCTGAAAATACAGTAGACCAGTATTATTAAATTACCTTCCTTTTTTTAGCATAAGCTGAAAAAACCCAACACATTATACAATGTGTAATTTCTGTCTGGACAGCAGAAGGCAATTTAAACATTCACCATTATGAACAACACAACAGCAGATGTTTGGGCTTATTTACAAAATCGGTGTGTAGTGTAAAATTCTCACTAACTCATTTTCTACCGCTTATCCGAACTTCTCGGGTCACGGGGAGCCTGTGCCTATCCCAGGCGTCATCGGGCATTAAGGCAGGATACACCCTGGACAGAGTGCCAACCCATCGCAGGGCATGCACACACACACTCTCATTCACTCACTCACACACTACGGACAATTTTCCAGAGATGCCAATCAACCTACCATGCATGTCTTTGGACCGGGGGAGGAAACCGGAGTACCCGGAGGAAACCCCCGAGGCACGGGGAGAACATGCAAACTCCACACACACAAGGAGGCGGGAATCAAACCCCAATCCTGGAGGTGTGAGGCGAACATGCTACCCACTAATCCATCGTGCCCCCCCTAGTGTAAAATTGATGTGACTAAATACATGCATTTATGCATTTTATAACCAATAGAAATGATTTATTGTTTAGAAGAACGTTTTGATACTGTATTAAAATGTATCATAGTGAGGTCAGAACATGAGGGCTAGACGTCTTGATTAATGTTCTAAAACTGCAACTCTGACAATAGTGTCATATGGAGCACAAAGTGCAGCTTATGCTCATTCTAATATATTAGCATTTCTAGATTTTTAGTGTCAATATCAACTCCTCCAGAATGCTCCGGTGTTTTAAAGTTTATCAACAGATTCATGTTCATTAACAATGGAAAATGTACAATTGCTAGCAAGCTATTGTGAAGAATTATCTAAGGATGAAGTTTATTTAATTTCAAAAAGAAAGGGGTCTCCTGTGTCAGTGCCTTTATTTTAATTGGTTTCTCGGTAATTAGTTATTAGCTTCTTTCCACATGCCATAAGACTCCTCAATTACTGAACGGAACTGTAACGAGCACAATACACAAAAACACACACACACAGTCAACTGTACGGACTGCAATGAATGACCTACACCAAATACACATTCTTCCAATATACATCCATTTGTATAGCACCACCATATCGAACTGTTTACATGCTGGTTTTTGCTCTTTGCTCATTCTGTCTTTCACATTTCAGTTGATTGCCGTTTTGCACAATACATCACAATACTGTACCTCATATAACTGCTGCTATAATACTAATGGGTTCATTCCAGTATTTCTGCTCACGCAATATCGATTGAACATACAGTATGCACACGGATCAGTGGTGCATTTGTGTATTGTCTTTTGTGTCATGTCTTGTATTGTTTTGTTTGCACTGTCTTTTTTTGTCTTTTGTCCTGCACTGTTTGCCCCAGGTTGGTGAAAAAGAACTTTTTCACACAGGACCATGTTTGTATTTTGTTTTCCCTTAATAAAAAATACCTTCATTTAAAAAACTGCATGTTGTGTTTACTTGTGTTATCTTTGAGTAATATTTACATTTGTTTGATGATCTGAAACATTAAAGTGTGACAAACATGCAAAAAAATAACAAAAAATCAGGAAGGGGCAAACAATTTTTCACAGCACTGTATACTGTATAAGGTTGAAATGACAATACAAGCTTCTTGACTTGACTTGACTAAACTTCAAGATGCACTGTAAGGCCAAAGGTACGGATACCTGACCAACACACACACACACACACACACCAAAACACACACACACACCAAACTTAGAAGCACACCATTGTACGGAATGTACCGTGGATGAAAAGTGCAAAATAAAATGACAAATCAGAAAACAAATCAAAAATTCAGAAAACAGAAAAATAAATAAATAAATAAATAAATAAATAAATTCTGGAAACAATATTACAAATCCAAAAACAAAATAGCAAAACTTAAAAAAAAAAAGAAAAAAAGAAAAATAACAAATCTGAAAACAAAATAACAAATTTGACATCACAACCACAAATCAGGCAAACTGGAAAAGGATTTATTGTTTGCAAATGGAATTCTTGCCACTGATTGGACGATACATCTATCAAAGATATACAGAAAGTACAGCAGGCTATGGCAGTAGAAAGCCAAATCCTGTGTATATGAATGTCTGAATTGTCATTGTGTTTTATGATTTGTTATTTTGTTTCTGCACTTCTCTTTGAACAACCATAAGAATGTTTTTGCTGTATTTGCAATTTGCAATTTCCTTTCACTGGAACTAAGAGTCTCAATTGTGTTCACAGTGCATAAAACAAGCTTCATGAAGACATGGGATGTCAAAATTGAAGTGGAAGAACTCAAATGTCCTACACAGAGCCCTGACCTGAACCTCACTGAACACCTGTGGGAGGAAATGGAAGACTGACTTCACCCCAGACCTCCTCATCCAACATCAATGTCTGAGTGAGTGAATGTAACAGAAAGGGACAAAAATAACAAAAGGACAAAATACAAAATGCATAGTCTTGTTTTTGAAGAAAAGTACACTCTTTAGGCACGTAAATATACAGATGAATAGATTTTATGTAAAATTTTTGCTTTTATTTAATGATGTATTGATAGAAGATACATATATATCATGATTTAATGATACAAGTTCTATTATGTCTAAATATTTTATTCAGGCAGGAGACAGGTGAGGGGGTGGGGCCTGTTATGGGGGAGAAAAACAAAATTGAAACTGTGTCCAAGCGATTGTTTACTGCGATTCTGCCATGATATTAAAAGATCACAACACAGTCATAGGTAAAATGCTGTGATATAAGCAGAATGAAACATTCATTGTAAAATAATAAACTCTAGGATTTTCTACAATTTCCTACAGTATGAACTGTAACTAATGAATACAATAACAAATAATGTTTGACAGGGCATATTGTCCCTGTCATAATTTATTTGTTTTTTATTCATTACGTACAGTTCATTCATCTCAAACAACATCATGATGGAATCCCAAATACATACTAATATACAAGTATTTTATTAAATCTTAGATCACACAGCACTGATGAGCGTTATGTAAAATTTATAAGCATTGACATAGAATCTCAAGTGTATAACATGACTTGTCAAAAAAGGCAACACTATTATATTCTCTGAGTTGAATTTGGAGTGCAGTCTAAAAGGAATAGCCGCTTGTAGAAAAGTCATACTGAGACTAATGAACGCGGGCAGCTGGAGAGACATGGACTGATGCCCTCAGGACCCTGTCACCTCAGTTCACTAATTGATGCCTGATGCGTAAGAAAACACAGTAGGCTGCTAGCAGCGGAGTGTGTGAGCTGCAAGTCACTTACCATGGTGCTTTTGCTTCTACAGATGAAGAGAGCTATGTACATTTCTCTAACTCACAGCACACTGGAAGATCAAGGACCAGGAAATGAGTCGTGGTCTGTCTTCATTTTGATAGGCTTCCACTATGTTATATGTGTCCTTATGTTCGTTCCAGTTTCAACTTCTTATTATTTGCTATTGACCCTGTTCAGTTGTTGGATCTGCTAAAACTGAACTGATGGGTTCTCAAGATTATTAGTCATTGTTATAGAAGGAAAAACACCATAATAAGAGAGAAAACAACAGTCATCAAAGACAATTTAATGTATTTAACATTTATTTACTTTGTGTGTGTGTGTGTGTGTGTGTGTGTGTGTGTGTGTGTGTGTGTGTGTGTGTGTGTGTGTGTGTGTGTGTGTGTGTTTTGCAGTAATGCTCTGTACACTGTAGTGAAAAAATACAGCTATGTTTAATGCAGGTTATGCAAGTGTATTCATTTATTTTAAAAAATGCAAACTTTAATCCAGCACTTTAATTGTTAACTGCTTTATTAATTCTGTTTGAAGCTGCAATTTACTTATCAGTGTTTAGATAGTAACGGTTGTTTCTTTTTTGAATCAGTAATCCTTAATAAATAGTAAGTAATAGATTTTTACATAATTTGGGCATAGTTTGAAGATTTACTTTTGTTTTATACAATTGCAAAGTCCAGACTTTTGCTTGAAGTTTGCATTACAATACAGCATGTGGCAGATGCCCTTATCCAGAGCAACTTAAATTAAATCACATTTTAAATACAGCTGAGCAATTATTTATTTGTTTCTTTGTTTCTTTGTTTATTCATTTATTTATTGTGACAGCTTTGCACATACTATCACAGCCAAACCACACAAAACCACTCTTCACCCCTCTGAACTTGCAGTGCTGAAGAAACAGCAGAATTTCAGCACCAAGGACAGCACCGCCAAGGGTGGCTGCAGGGCAGCCAGCCAAAAGCTCGCCGAAACTCAGAGGACCCTCTAACTCCTCTCCCGCCAATCAGGAGCACCCTCTAACTCCTCACTCTCTGAGAGAACACTCCAGAAGGAAGCAGGGCTCAGCAGAAGGGGCAAGGTAAGGACACGAGTACCGGGTGGAAGTAACGTGCTTCTTGTCTCTCTGCTTCATTTCAGAGTTAACCAGGTAAAAGAAGATGGTGCTCTTGGGACCTGCCTAACCACCATGCTGCCTACCAATGATAGTAGCACACCACCTGCACCACCATTGCTGCACCATTGCTTGAGCAGTTTTCTTTTGAAGCTTAAAGAGTATAGAGCATCATTTTCCATTGGAATTTCTAGAGTTTCAATAGGCAAACTGGTAGAGTTGATAAGAATTTCCTGTTTAGGCCATGTATCCAAATACAGATATACACTGAATTAACATTACACTCATATTTTACACAGTACAGGCACATGCTGCTCACTTATGGTGCATTCGCAATAGAGAGCACTACCAATTCTCTATTAATGCATATTTTACGCAAATTAGGTATGTCTGGAAAAACCAACAAATCCACCGTTGAGTCGAAGGATTCCTCAAAACAATTGTGCTGTGCTGTGTGTGTGTGTGTGGGTGTGTGTGGGTGTGTGTGAATTGACATGCTTTCCTAGGTGCTGCTTTACTTGGAACACGTTTTTAAACGTATCCTTATCTTATCTTCTGTTTACAATATCTTATTAAATGTGTTTAGGGATATTACAGAGGAATAGTGGTGAATAATAGTATATAATAGTAATTAGTATTAATAGTAAATAATAGTAATTTAGCTAGTTACTGTAAGTTAGCTTGTAGTTAGCTACCTGTCTTCTAATAGATCATACAAAGCCCGGCATGTATGTGTAAATCGACGTGTAAACTGATTATTATTTCATTTATTTGTGTTTTTCTAGTTAGAAGAAAATATAGTTCGATGTATAGGCATATGGTGGTGACCCTGGTACTGCTAATAAAGCTAATATGAAACTGGGTACATTATTTGCGGATGTTAATCGGCCAAAGATTAAACTTTTTTAAAGAGACAAACAAGTAGTATGCTGTTGTATATCATTTGCTGTTGGATGTATGCTGTAGGCTACATCCAGTCAACATATTGTACATATTTAAAATTTTAGCACTTTAGTTGGATGTATTGTATATTTATATCACAAGTTTCAAGTTTCCACAGTTTTTTATTGTTTAATGATATGCCAACGATGCCCAGATATATATAAGATTATACCTAAGTTATGCCCCAAAACCATGAAATCTCTCTCTCTCTCTCTCTCACACACACACACACACACACACACACACACACACACACACACACACACACACACACACACACACACACGACAGAGTTGCACTCCAATACTCAAATTTTGCAAATGTCACTCTTTCCACAATGTCTGCAGTGACAGAATTCAGACTTTCTGCTATATCTGTCTTATAATCACATCCTCTGGGTTCACTCTATATGAAAATGAGTCAGTGATGAAGTTTGTTAGTTATAAAGAGAACTCAGTCTGGTCTAATACGTGCTCTATAGTCTGCTATGAGCAGGTTGACAAGGTATGCTATGGAAGAGTGCTATTCGAGTTTTTCAGAGGCATCATCATTTCTCTCAGTTCGAATGAAGTTAGTGAGGGCAGTTAATGGCACTGAGTCGATCAAATACACCCCCCCAACACACATACATACATACACAGACCCACATACCAACACACAAACACAAAAGCCCCAACCCCATCTCCTTACAACTAAACTCCCACGCATCACCCTTACACACACACACACACACACACACACACACACACACACACACACACACACACACACACACACACACACACACACACACATGCACACCTCTCTCTAGAAATATTCATGAATCTGTAGGCAGGATAGGTTGACTCAGACTCCTGAGGTGAACCTCGACTGATTAGCTTCAATAAGTCCTGCTCGGCAGCCTTACGGTACACGCATACTGAAAGCAAATTCACCATCCGATATTTCACGCTCGTTCATTTCCAGTGGGAAGTCCCGAATAAATGTGCAAGGGATTATGGGATGGAGAGTGGCAAGAACGTGACTTTTAGAGCAGTGAAAAAAAACTGTATGGATTCAGATGGATTCAGCTTTGTGCAAATTTGGAAGCAGTGCTGACCACTTGTGACTCCGGAACCTAGAGATTCTGTTTGAATGCAAATAATAGTCTGTCAAAAAAAAAAAAAAAAAAGTTTATGTAATGGATGACCTTAAAAGTTCTTCAGAGTGGTAACTTTATTCTCTGTAATGAATAATCTAATGAATTTCTCAGCTCTTTATAATGATATCTCAGATCTTTATGGTTAGATGTCTCACTGAATGTCCAAAGTGTCTCGGTTATCAGTAATAAATGACAACTAAAAGCTATGTAGTGTAATGTTTCAGTTATCAGTAATGAATGACCTCAAAAAGTAAGTTTTTTTTTTTTTTTGTGCTGTGATGTGTCTTGGTTCTCTATAGTAATGTCTCAGTTCTCATAATAAAGACCTTAAAAATTATTTTATTGTATCAGTATCTTGGTGCTGTGTAATGAATGACCAAAAAAAGCTTTATATAGCTATTCGGTATCTTGGTTCTCTGTAAGGAATGAGCACAAAAAGTTATCTATAGACTTACCTTGGTTCTGTTTAATGAATGATGACTCCAAGTATATCGGTTCTCCGTAATGAACAGCCAATAAAGGGTTTTTATAGCAGCAGGCCGGTTCTCTGTTCTGACTGAAACCAAAAAGTTATAGCAGTTACTCGGTTATCTGTAATGAATGACCCCAAAATGTTCTCTACAGCAGCAAGTTGGTTCTCTGTAATAAATGACCTCAACAAGCTATTTATAAAGTATCTTGGTTCTCTGCTGTTGTGTCTTTGTTCCCTGAAATGAAAAGTGTAATGGAGTTACTGTAATCTCAGTAATGAATGACTCTGAAAAGTTGTGTATAGCCATTGCTCGGTTCTCTACAGTAGCATCTCAGTTCTCTGTAATGAAGCTCCCTAATATATATATATATATATATATATATATATATATATATATATATATATATATATATATATATATATATATATATATAGCTATCTTGGTTCTCTGTAATGATTAACCCATAAAGTGAATATCTCTGTAATGAATATCTCGGTTCTCTACTGCAATGTCATGGTTCACTGTAATGAATGACTTCAGAAAGTTATTTTAGCAATATCTAGGTTCAATGTATTTAATGCCCCCAAGCTCTTTATACTACAAGTCAGTGCTCTGTGATGAATGACACCAATAATTTTTCTATAGAAATGTTTCTATAACTAAAAAAAGTTGTTTGCTGCAATATTTCGGATTTCTCCAGTTGTATATCAGTTCCCTGTAATGAACAGTGTTTGGAGTGTTCTTTATAGTGGTATCTCGATATGTATAATAAATGACTTTAAAAACGTATCTAAATCTAAAGCAGTGATTCAGCTCTTGTTTGAATGTGAATAATGGGATCATTTTCTTTACTGGGATAGATTTAAAAAAATATGTTGAGTTAAAAGAAACAAGCCCAACAGATTTTTCTAAGATTCCACCACAACATCTCAGTAGGTTTGAGGTCTAGACTTTAATGTGGTCTTTCCATTCCATTTTTTCCATTTGCTGGTGTGCTTAGGATCATTGTCCTGTCTAGACGTCCTCACGTTTGTCTCAAGAATATTCTGGTATAAAGTGAAGTTCATACAGTAATTGTCTCATTAATTGCAAATTTCTTAGTTCCTATGGGTGCAAAATGAGTCCAAATCATCACCCCTCCATCACCATGCTTGACAGTTGGTCATTTTTTGTGGCAAAACTCTGTGTTTGGTTTTCACCTAACATGGTACTGAGGGTGGTGACCTGATCGATCTGGTTGCGATCGTCCCAAAGGATATTGGTGCAGAATTTTAGCTCAAATGCAAACCAATCATGCTCTATAATCTTCTAGTCACGTTTCCCTGAAAGCCGTATTTGTTTGGTTTATGTCTGATTGTGCTGTCATGATAATAAACATTTATTGTGCTTACAGAGGCCTGTAGTTTACACAGTGTAGCTCTTGGGGGTCTTTACGTCTCTGAGCATTAGACAGTCTGTCCTTGGACACACACTCCTGCGAAGATCGGTCTTGTCTTAATCTGTCTTGAAGGCTTTCTATTTAAAAACAGTCCTAATCACTATAAAATGGTGTATTTCAATTGTTTAGCGATGGCCTTCTAACTCTTTCCAGATTGCTTTTCTGAGGTCATGACTGATGTCCTTTTTTCTTGGCATGATGTAGAAACACACCTCATGTTCCAACACAAGAAATTGTTAAAACTTACAACTCCTTGTACATAAAAATGATCAAGATCTCTGTGTAACCTACTGTATATGGCGGCAATTTAAATTGCCAACATGCTAAATAACAGAGAAATGCCAAATTGTGTGAAGAAAATGGGGAATTAAATATTTTTATTTGTATATTTACTTCCTTCTTCGGAGACTCGGCTCACACAGGCAAAGGCAAAAGAAAACTAAAATGCATGATGGTGAGGAAGATAGGTGGTGACAATTATGTTAAAATATGATAATCACTGTACTCTGTCATCAAATAAGGTGTTGTATTCTTTGTCCTTTACTAAATGAAAAAGAATAATAACGAAATGAATAATCCATGAATACCATACACACTTTAACCTTTGTAGAACTCTGAGCTAAGGCACAGTTGGTAAAGTAATAGTGACCACCTGAGCTTGTGAACAATTGCTAATTGAATATATGAATTGTTCTTCTTATTAGCAAATGAACTATTTACTTGACAACATCCAACTGCTGTTAGTGATTACTCATTTAGCAGGTGAATTTCCAGCACTATTATGATGTGCTAAAAAAACAACATATGGATTGTAATAAATTTCTGTAGTGATTGCAGTAAAGTGTGTAAAAATAGTCTGGGGTTAAAAGATTAAAATAACACATCTGCTGTTTGCTACAGTAACTTGCCCATGTAAGAAACCACGTGACTGATTTTTCGCTTTCAGGATTCATTTGTAATCCTTACAGTGTTTTATACAGACACACCAGCAAGTGCCACATGCATTGTGCATGAACCATTAATAATGGAAGGATCTTTAATGCCAGTGTGAGTAATTACAATTTGGTTTTGGATCATGTACTTTAATGACAAAGAAGAGAATATACACAAATAAAATAAGAACCGCTATACAAAGCAGTAAAGCAGCATGCAATCAATCCCTGCTATTATTAGCTTTAATTGTTTCATGGTAATGGTTATGAAAAATAGAGCAATTTGAATAACAGCACCTGGAAATGTCAACTTCTTCGAAAATAATGTTGTCCTCAATGAGATTTGATTATTAAAGTTAAACAACTCAACACCAAAACACACCAACTGTCTACCTCGTTAAGTTAGAAGTGAAAACGAGTATCAGAATGAAATGTGCTTGTTTGAATAAGTTAGCATTTCTGTAGTAATGGCTAAATCACTGTGAAGGATGTTAGGTTGCTAAACATGCTCTGGATCTAATATTAAATAAATTTAAAACAAAACATTAATTAAAAAAGACAAGTTTTCTACCATGGGAAAGGTTTCTATTGTTGGCCAGTTTGTCCGTAACATGTAAAAGTGATTTTTTTTGTCTTCTATTTTCCATAGCAGTAAATGTAACTTTATGTATAAATGTGTTCTTATAAAATAAAAAAATGCAATTGGCAAATTGAAGTAAAATAAGAATATTAAAACTTTAGAATGCAAAATAATCATCATTAAAGTGGTAACAGAATTCCATTACGTAATATATTTTTTTTACTTATATAATTTTTTAAATATTTATTTATTTATTTATCTGTTTGTTTATTTATTTATTAATTATAAATTAGACACATTTTATTGTCTATTATTCCTTACATTCAGTATCCAGCCCCTCCCGCCATGGCATATCCATTAGCTTCTTGTCCTGTAAAGCTAAAATGGAGACAGCAGACTAAAACAATCAAACATTCACAAGCGATCGAGACTAAACATTTCCAAACCAGACATAAACATCTAGTATGGAGTCTAAATACAATATCAGAGGTGTGTGCAAGAGTACAACACAGCAAAAGGGGCAAAACTAATTGATGGATTTTTATGATTATTTGAATTGGAATTATTTTATTATTTTACTGTACATAAATCATGGCACACTTCATATCATATCACATCATATCATATCATATCACATCATATCATAGCACACATAGAAAACACCGTTTTATGAAGTTTAAAAGTGAAAACTAAAAAGTTAATCATGAAAATATGTTAGAAATCAAGTGAGTACATTATTTTATTAACAGAATGGAACTAACACTTAATAGAGACATAATGAACTCCAGAAATCGCATTATTTAGTAGTGACATTGGGCCTTTGAGGCATTATTATAAATGCCGCTAAATGACGCTAATTAAACATTAAAATGATGACAATGTGCTGCTGTTTGACACATTTCATCAGTACCGGGGGCTCTTTCTACTGCTAACTGATTAATTAAAATCCAAAACTCCAGATAATAGGTGGCAGCATTAATGTCAAGCTAGAAAGCACCTAGCTCTAACACTGTATTGAAAGCTATTAGTCTTTTTAGAGTAAGCTTTGAATGCTATTAGTGATTCAAGGCACTAAGGTTTTGTGCATTTGCCATCAATGTACAGAAATCTGCTTCCTTCCCGTGAGATGAGCAATGGTTTGTTTGACCTTTATATAGGACATTGGCATCTTCTTGATATGTATGATTCAGAGACATAATAGTTATCCATTTTAGAAGCACTTTAACATTCTTTAACAAATACAGGGAATTTTGCCTCAGTTTATATTTTGGTCTTTTGATCTTTTATTCTTTTGTAATAGAGATGTAAATAGTTATGAATAAAAGAATATCATGTTATATATAAATATGAATAGGTTTGTTTGGTTGATACTAGAGGTATGCAACAAAGGATTAAGGTTATAAAAATGCAACTTGAGCAGTATGGGTTTTTGTTTTTCTTTCATATGTGCATTATTTACAGCGCTCATTCATTCATCCTTAGTAACTGCCTGGTCAATGCCATTGTCATGTAAGATGCTGAATGCACTAGTTTTTCCAGGTTTGGTATGTCATACATTCAGAGATGCTTTTCTTCTTACCACGGTTGTACAGAGAGGTTATTTGAGTTGTCAGAGATATCCTGTCAACTTAAAGCAGATTGGCTATAGTCCTCCGTCCTTTCACATCAACAAGCCAAGGAGCAAGCAACTGCAGCAACTGCAGAACTCATGTTTACAGGACTTTTTGTATATTTTTTGGCACCATCCTGTGTAAAATATAAAGACGGTTGTGTGTGAAAATCCCAGGACATCTGGCAACAATAGCCGTGTAACAGCCCCTAAGTCACTGTCACAATTTTTCCCCTTCTGTTGTTTAATGGGAAAATTAACTGATGCTCTTGACCTGTATGTGCATGAGTTTGAACGTTGCCTCACAGCCACATGATTAGATGATTGGATAATTGCACAAATGTGCAGGCATATAGGTGATAAATCAGTCAATTAGTTTCCCAGAACAAAGAGATGCAAATAGAAGTCATGGGTTAGATGTGCATTTGTTTTGTTCATGTCAACATTTTTAGGAAGTCTTAGTCCTGGTTAGTTTTTCTTTTTTTTTTTTACCTGCTTACTAAAGTGTGACATATTTCAACAAATCTATTTTCACTACTGAGCAGTGTCTAAGATCTAAACCTTATACTTGGACTATACAGTACCAGTCCATACATGAGGACCTATTCGACAGACGTATAATTCATTTATGGCAAATTTTTTTAATCATTCTTTGTAAAACATTAATATAAGGCCGCTCCTGAAACCTCTGAGAAGAATCTACTAATAGCCTTTGTCATTTAACCGACTACCATTTGTCCCTGAGAAACCTCATCCGGGCCAGACGTGAGACAAATGCTAATCTTGTCTGACATATGTGCTCTAAAGAAAAAAAAAACAAAACAAAACAAAAAAAAAAAAAAAAAGGAAAGAAGAAAGAGTAGAGCAAAAAGTAACTCTACCATTTTCTGTGAAGACATAACTGTCAGTAACCTAGGCAGTTTAATGGATTGTGGAAACATTTCTAGATACTGTGTCAGAAAGCAGTTGATCTAAGGTCTCTCTGGGATTGTCAGATTTTTGTAGCGATACATAAACTGTTTGCAATTGTTACAAAATGGTAGATGTGCTCAGAATTTTTGGCCTCACATGTTTCATATCTTCTTTTTTTATTTATATCTTGAAGGACATGAATATATCTAACAGCATATCTGAAATATTTTACTTTGCCCAGCTATGAAAATAACACTGCATACAAATCCTGTGGTTGAAGAAAGTCAAATATGACACTTCATGCTCATAATCCTGGTCACTTTCCCCAAATTCCCCAAGTGCTTGGGCTTGTTAAAAAGACTCATTGACTTATTTCTCCTTCACTAGTGGACATTGGATATGAAGACAGATGAACATGGAAGCATCAAAATGCCCCAGAGCCTTCAAGAGCACTTGAAGCCCTTGACCACTTACAGCACGCCAACACACACACCACTAGAGGGACCAAGAGTAGAAAACGATCCTCTTAATTGCACAACTCGAGATGTCAGAGCAATTTGCAGTGCCACCCATACGCGCTTATTCTGCTTTGTGACAGATTGCCTGAGCCATTGTAGTAATAGTGATGATGTATTGGTTTACAGCATGTGCACAAAGTACAATCCATCATGTCTGTCAGTAGCCTGATTAGCAAGTTGGCTTGTACTTCCTGAAGAACTTACAACGGTGGCATAGTTTGTTGTTGAATATGTTCTAATTACATCATCTTGGGGTCTTTTTTTTATTTATTTATTTATTTTAAATTCGACAATGTTTTATGCATTCTGTTATTATACCCATAAATCTTTGTTAAGAAAAGAAAGGGTTTGAGTATTTATTTCAGTTTGTTTAACTGTGCAGGTTGGTAGTTATGCAAGCTTCAAGAAAACATGTAGGAAGGGAAAGTGGGTGTTGAAAGTGGGACACAGCGCCCACTAGTGGAACACAATGCATATGATATTTTATTGATTGTTAAAAGTTTCAATAGAATTTTTTAAAAATAAGATACAAATTAGTATTTTAAAAAACATTGCATTTGTATATAGAAATGTAAAATATTTAAATTAATAATATTTAAATAATTAAATCAAAAAAATATTTAGGTTAGGTATTGATGAGGGAAAACAATAAATAAATAAAAAATAAACGTATATGAATTATACTCTTATACTTTTAATATGAATTATACTATAATTTCAGCAAACTTACATTTGGAAATCTTACATTTCTGAATGATATGTCTAACAAGAAATGTCTCTTTCTTAATTGTGATAAGGAAACAGATAACCGTGTAGTGTGAAATAAACATTCCGACAAATGCAAACAAAGCAATACATACTTTCGAAAGGTTCCTGGAAAATAAGCTGGTAAACAGCTCAGGCAATAATTTGTCATATATTTCATGTTTCAGCATCTAGTTTTTACTGCGCAGTGCTGCAATATTGTGAATCATTTAAAGCGTGTGAAATATGGATTATGTGGCATGCACGGCTCCATTTATAAACTGCTCTTTAGAAAGGTGAGTGACAAGAATCAATTATTGTTTTATGTTGAGACTCTGTCATGCAGCAACCTCTTATCTTGTGGAGAGGTTTCTTTTTCTTTGTAGATGGATGGTGAAAGAAGATTTCTTTTTTCTTTCTTCAGAGTTTGCAATTCTGCAAACCAAAAGGTCATCAGGTAGTTTGATTAAATAGTGTCAGTGCCTTTAATATCTATATAGATATATATTTTTTAGAGAAAGGTAACGTTTGCCTTGATTACAGCCCATTTATTAATTGATGAATAATAAGCTTTCTATGTTTGACATAATAGAAGCTTCAAAGTTGCACCCAGCAGAATTTAGTGTAAAATATAATATATAATTAATTAATTAAATACATAGCCAAACAAACAGTTTGCACACAGCTAATGGAGCAGTGAAAGGTCAGAAAAAAATATGAGGAGAACATAATTACACCCCCTCACTGCTTCATTTCCAGTTTGCAAATACAAAGCGACGATGCCCTTCTAACCCACAGGCCCGCACAGTGAATTTTCATTCAATGCCTCTTGTATGAGATTTCCAACTTTTCTGCTGCCAAGGACCCATTTAACTGTAAGATAAACTCCATGGATCCCTTCAGTACAGAGCTGAATTATTATTTATAATGTTACTTAAATGATTAAATGTGTATAATAATGTGTGTGTGTGTGTGTGTGTGTGTGTGTGTGTGTGTGTGTGTGTGTGTGTGTGTGTGTGTGTGTGTGGTTCAAATTGACGATCTTTCTAAGGTTCCATGTTTGTGTGTAAACAATGTTTGGTTTAAACCAGTTCAATTCAATGGACCAGTTAAAGTCCATAAGAACTCTATAACGAAACTAAAATACAACTGACATACTGAGATTCAGCATAGTGTAAAATGTTTCTCTCTCTGTACATGCCTGTGTTTTTTTTTTTATCTTTCTGTTGGTGTTAGATCGGACCATCACCCTAGATTAAATTTACTTTTGGGACAATGATCTCCATAATCAAATATTCAGGCATAACAAATTGAGCTGACATGCAGGAGTGCCCAGAACTTTTTTTTTTACTTCTGTTATCAATTTGTGTTGAGTTGAGACAGAACTAATTTCTAAAGTTTTAAATATGTCATGATCACATAATAGGAACCACCATTGTGCTAGCTGGAGCTGGCTTTCTAGCTAGTCCTAGTAACCAGGCTAGAAGGTCCGTGAGCAGAAAGAACGCAATGAGAGAAACATTCAGTGATACTTTTCAGAATTATCAATCATACAGTAGCTTTCACTAGAGTAACTAGATGGAAACCATTTATCCGAACAACCACGTAGTTGAGATCTTCAACTCTTTGGCCTGAACCCTTATGATGCATCAGGTGAAAAACAAGTCCTGCTCATGAACTTGCTAGGCGAATTCTTGTGAGTTGAAGGAACACTGACAAATGCAGCCAAATTTAGATATAAAACTTGCCTCAGAGTGCACATGACCTTAGACTGAGGTGAAGATTCACCTTTCAAAACACAGAAATCAAAAGTATACAGTCATAACAATGCCAGACTACCCTTGGAATAGGTTTCCAAATGTCCTCAAGTGTCCTAGCCAAAGCCCAAACTCATAGAGCCTTTGGAAGGACAGGATGATGACAGTTCACAAACACTTCCTGTCCGATCCTATTGAGCGTGAAAGGATCTGCCAGGAAGAATATGATAAACTATGCAAACAGGAAGCTTGAAGCTGAAATTGCTGCCAAAGATGCTTCTACAAAGTACTGAGTAAAGGGATTGGGGATTCATTTGTGTGGTTTTCAGAAACATTTCAGCATTTTGTTTTAAAAAGTCTTTAAATCTTCTTTTTGTTTTGTCTAGATTAGTGCATATCAAATATCGATTCAAAATCGACACCACTGTGATTGTGCAAAATGGAAGAACATGCTAATTATGTATAAACCTCTACTAGCAAGCACTCCCAAGCACTAGATTTATGATGTTACATTAGAAGTTGTTGTCAAAGGGAGCTAACCTCCCTTAGTCCTTTGTGCTTGATGTCTGATAAGGCAAATCAAGGCATTAGTGTGGAATTGGTACTGAGATTTGGGAAAAACAGGAAAAAATCTCTGTTCGCAAGATAAAACATTCATTATTTTCTTTAATAATTCTCCTCCATCACTACAAAAGCCTGCAAGTCAACCACAACCATTCTTCAAAATGTTTCATATTATCCCTGTGGCGCAGAAGGGAAGTGGATCCATGTGCTGCTTTAAGAGCATTGCTTTTTTTTCTCATAACTCCACTCCATTAATACCACAGTAACGGCATTAGCCAGCTGGAGTCTTCACACCTCATCGTAGAGAGACCAAATTTATAAGGAGCAATCGCTTTACCCATCTGAACAGCAACAGGATTTGATATTAGCACATTTGTACCTGCTAGCAAACCTGTGATATTAAATTAAAGGCAAGTGAGACATCAGGGAATGTGGAGCTCAGATTTCCTTAACACATAAATGATAATAAGGAAAAGGATTGTACGTTATAGTTATTTATTGTCATATTTTCTAACATGGTATTACTATTACAAATTCGTTAGAAATAGCAAATCTTCACATATGAATTGGTACAAAGTAATTACAAATTGTTGATTAAATACTGCTATAGAAGTCATAACTGTCAGGACTCAGCCCGGGCTTTGGCCACGTGCATGTGTTTACGTTCCTCGTCACGTGTCTGCCCCGCCTTCGTCTCCTCCTCCTCCCCGTCTCTATACCTGTTTCCCTTTGTCGTTACTCTGTCTATTTAACTGTGCCGCGTCGCCCTGTGCAGCGCGGAATCTACTGTTGTCTTGTCCAGTCTTTAGTCTGTGTCATGTTTAATGTTTTATTTATTATTAAACCCTGTTTATTTCGCCATCCTGCATTTGGGTCTGTTCCATCACATGTTCGTGACAATAACTTTGACTTTCTACATGAAATTCCCATTCATTCATTTGTGACTTCATTTTTATAGAACAGCCGCTTTATTCTGGTAAGGATCATGATGAATTCATGCCTGAATTCAGGCACAGAACAAGGAACCACAGTCCATCAAAGCCATAACCGACTCTACTGAATCAGTTCAGATCAAGGATTTAGTCATTATACAACCGTTCAAACGACAGAAATTCATGTTGCATGATTTACAGGTTTGAATGAATGTTTTTTTTTCTTTCTTTGTAGGGTTAAGCACAACTTTGTGGTGTAATACAATATCCCATTTCTACCCAGCCGCTATGTTCAAATAGAGAAATGAATCTATCTGCACTCATGAAGGTGGAGCACGGCAATGAAGAATGGTGATATTCTGAACCTCTGAACCTGTTACCAGTAACAAAGTATTTCTGTCAAGAACATCAGGAAATAAAGAATATCGTGTGACAGACCATGCAGTTGAAAAGAAATAATGCCACACTTTGTACGTTTTAATGGTTTATAGTTACTCATACTGTGAAGGTTCAACAAGTCACGATCATGTTATCTACAATTTATATTTCTGGAAATGTTTACAAAGCACCATGACTGTTGCAAAGTTTGGACCCGATGGACATCACTGATTATACCTTTGCAGTGTTAAACAAATCTGTTCATGATAAGCCTCAGATAAGCAGAAATTATTAACCTTATTGGTTAAGGTGTGTGTGTGTGTGGGGGGGGGGGGGGGGGGGCACAGTGGCTTAGTGGTTAGCAAGTTTGCCTCACACCTCCAGGTTGGGGGTATGATTCCCGCCTCCACCTTGTGTGTGTGGTTTGCATGTTCTCTAGGGTTTCCTCCAGGTACTCCCCCCCCCCAGTCCAAAGACATGCATGGTAGGTTGATTGGCATCTCTGGAAAATTGTCCATAGTGTGTGAGTGAATGAGAGTGTGTGTGTGCCCTGCGATGGGTTGGCACGCCGTCCAGGGTGTATCCTGCCTTGATGCCCGATGACGCCTCAGATAGGCACAGGCTCCCCGTGACCTGAGAAGTTCGGATAAGCGGTAGAAAATGAATGGTTGTGAGTTTGAATCTGAGCTTCCACTGATGGGTCCCTGAGCAAGGCCCTGAACCCTCAATTAAATGTAAGTCGCTCTAGATAAGGGCGTCTGCCAAATTCTAGAAATGTACAGTGTAACCACAAGTCCTGTTTTATGGGCTGCTGCCATAGGAACAATAACTTATGAGAATGAGGACATTAATGTTCAAAGTCAAATAAAAATGTACAAAGTGTGTTGGAATGCTATATCGACTGTCTGTGTCATGAAACTAGAATCATCAAGAACAAACAAACTAAGTAAAAAATAATTTTAACAAAATTACAATAAAATTTACCACAGTGTTGAGAAAGTGAAGAAAGTATAAAAAAAGCCAAATATATAGATAAATGTAAAGTACAGAGCTGCTGATGTACTGTATGTAATTATAGTGCAGCATACGACGTGTATAAAGATAAATAATTAAATCTAGTCACTACATAAAACTATTGTTTATTTTACCTCCAAGCGTTAAAATTAAAATAACACAAACCTTTTGATCATATTTAAATTCAATGAAATCAACAATGCTGCTGTATAATTCCTAATTAAATACATGTATATACTGGATATAACTGAATGGACAAGTAAGCCATCAGAAAGTGTAATTTTATTATAGTGTAAAAATATTTTTCATCATCTCTGAATAAGGTAAGTTTCATTGTTGCTGCTCATTCGCAGCTCCAAAGCAAACAAAGTGCAGGAAAATATCTCTTTTGCATTTCATCATGAACAAAACGCCCACAGTAAAATCTACACGGTTTTAGTTTGATTCCATACAATCGTATAATTATGCAAACACTTTTATGAAGTGCGTCCACGTCCCTGTCTCCGTTGTCGCTATAGAAACAATAATGTATCAGAAAAAAGTGCATTAATATAAGCATTTGATATGACTTGAAGCTAGAACAGCTGCTGTTATGAGAAATTATTTCTTCTGACCAATCAGATTTGAGAATTTGACAGTGGGGTAATATGAGGGAATTTAATTCACTGTAGGACCCTTTGCTTTAAGCACCCTAATAGGCAGCTTACAGAGTCATGAGGATGAATCTTGAGAGAACGGACAGCCACTTACTCCACATCTTTGGCAGAAGATCTGTAGTCCTTGTGTTTGAAAAAGAGCACTGAGAGAAACTCAACCACCCTCAGAGACATGTTTATCACATGCGAATCGACATGCCAGTTCTGATTAAGTGATCTTCCCAAATCGAGCTTTTTCAAATAGAGACAGTAATGTTATCTTTTTTTATGGTTAAGAGTTCTGGGTGCACTGATCTGTGCCTTTACTTAGTGGAAAAATGAATACATCTTTGTATATGCCTGAAATAGTCATATTAAAGGATGTATCAGTAGTTGTGAAAAGTTTGCACACCCCTGTACAATGGTATGTTTTTACGATATGAAAAAAAGAAAGTTAACATAAATAAAACCCCTAAAAAAAAACAAAAAAAAAACACCAGAACTTTTTCCACCGTCAAAAAAACTGAAGAATAAAAAGCGTACAATAACCTGCATGCATAAGCATACACACCCCTAAACCAATACTCTGCTGAAGCGAACACCCTTTGATTTTATTACACCACTCAGTCTTTTTGGGTAAGAGTCTATCAGCATGGCACATCTTGACTAGGCAATATTTTCCCACTCTTTCTTGCAAAAACATCTAGCTCCATCAAATTGTAATCTCCTGTGCACAGCCTGCTTCAGGTCGCACCACAAATTTATAGTAGGATTCAGGTCTAGGCTCTGGCTAACTCATTCAAAACTTTGATCTTCTTTTGGATATGCCATTATTTTGTTGCTTTGGATGTATGCTTTGAGGCATTGTCGTGCTGAAAGATGAAATTACTTTTCATCTTCAGCTTACTAGCCGATAAATGAAGGATTTGCACTCAAATTGACTGGTATTTGTTGCTATTTATGATTCCATCCACCTTAATAAATGCTCCAGCACTGACTGAAGAAAATTAGCCTTAAAGCATGATGCTGCCACTACCATGCTGCACCCCTGGAATGGTGTTCTTTGGGTGATGTCATTTTTTTGAACCAAACATACCTTTTGGAATTGCTCTTATCAGGCTATGACACATTTTGCCACAGAGTTTGCCATGATTTACTTGAGCATGGATGTTCGTTGTGAGAAATGGTTTCTGTGTACTCAGCGTACCTCATCACCCAGACATGTGAGGAATACTGCAGATTGTTGTCACATGCAGAGAGTAATCAGGACTTTTCAGATATTCCTGAAGCTCCTTTAATGTTGCCGTTCCCTACGTGGTAAGTTTTTCTCTTCTATTATACATTTTGGAGGGACATCCTGTTCTTGGTGATTCACTGTGCTGATCCATTTGCTGATGAAGGGATTTTACGTTGTTTCATGACAATATAATGTTTTGGAAAATAAATAAAATAAATAATCCAACTTAAACTTAAATGATGTCTTGACCTGAGCTTTTGACTCTGGAACTTTGATTTGGACTTAAAAACATTTGTATTCTCTAAAGGTTGCATGCTCTGATGTGTAAACAGGACCCCATTCAGGATTTAACTTAGATTAGACTTAAGAAGCTTATAACAGCTTAAAGATTTCACCTGAGGCATTGCATCAAACTCAACAATCACTCATGAGTAAGCATGAGGTCAGACTGGTAGAGTAAAGGAGAATTGCGTTCCAAATGACTGTGCCGATTACACTTGATCAGTAAAACCGTGATCATCAGAACTGGACCAAAGAGCAATGGAAGAAGGTGGTATGGTCTGATGAATAATGGTTTCTTTTACAACACATGGTACCAGGATACACTATACAAGGAAGGCAAGCTGACAGATGCAGTGTGATGCTTTGGGCAATGTTCTACTGGAAAACCTTGAGTCTTGCCATCCATGTGGATGTTACTTTGATATGCACCACCTATCTAAGCATTGTTGCAGACCATGTACACCTTTTCTTGGTGATGGTATTCTCTGATGGCTGTGGCAGGATAATGAAGAGAATGTGAGAGAGAGAGAGAGAGAGAGAGAGAGAGAGAGAGAGAGAGAGAGAGAGAGAGAGAGAGAGAGAGAGAGAGAGATGAAAATACATGGTTAGATAAGGCAAATACAAATACATATGTGTATTCTAACCATCCAGCCATCCACACATCCATATACATTCTAACTCTATACTGTGAGCGGAACAAATGGGTTCAGGTAGAGGGAAAAGGATGGGTTCTAAAATAAAATGAGGACTAAAACATAATTTGGTGTAACTGTCAATCAAAAATGCATGATGCATTATTACTATTTTCTTTGGGTTCTGCAGTTGCTCAGAGAATATTTTGAAATTCAGAATGCATTTCTTCTTTATTTAGGATTTGCACAATACAAGAATGCGTTTGCATGTCAGGTGTATAAGCATAAAAGAGCGACTTTGATCTGCTTAGAAGCGTCGCACAAATCATTTCAGCTAAATGAAAGAAAATGTCAACAGGGATGAGAAATAGATTCAAGTGTTTTCATTTCCATGAGCTACATTAAGCTATTGTTCTCAACTCCACAAAGCAGAATTGGATTCATTTTAACAGCACCCTCACACATTCAATATTTTGACTCCTGATGTTTGGCTACTAGTTAATTCAGTTGTTCAGGTTTTTTATTTTTTTATTTTTCAGAGAATCCAAATGTTTTGCTGTTGTTAACATTTAATGATACCATGGTATTGAAAAACACAGTGATTATAAACACTTATAGTTAGAGGTTCATATTAAGGGTCAATATTTACATTAAAGCAATTTGTTAATGACCGTATTATGTGATATAGCAGAGAGAGATTAAGAGCTTTGGATATTAATGATACGGTGCTTCAGCAATAAATAAAGTACATGACCTTTTAGCATGCTTCTGGGGTCAGTACATATGTACGTATATATGTACATACGATCACAATCCCAAATTTTCCGCTCCTACAGAAATAGTTCATTTCACACAAGCTTTCGATTTTTTGGTATTTTTAAGTTTGTCGTATCATAATTTATTGGCATTAGCTACAGTAATTGTTCATTGTCAGATATTTCCCCTTCACTAATATGCTATTTTCCATGGTGTTCATTGTTTTTCCACCTGAGACATTTTTGTTTCTTGTTGCTACGTCCCGGTTTTCACATGATGCGATGCACACACTTTTCTATTTCCCTTTAGATGTCTGTTGCTAAGCATCTAGACGTTACATTCTTCACACTGACAATGTTTGGCACCACAATGCGAGGTTAACACCACAAAAGCAGTGCTAAACCTGCTTCTGAGCACGGTTTCATAACCCCATACAAAAACTGCTTCAGAATTGCAGTTCGAAATGTTTCTTAACCCGGTTTCAATTGTGAAAAGCCCTGGATTGTACTTTAGACATTTTTTTTCCATGCACATTTTCTTAATATTTAGATGAATATTTAATTTATTCCAAATTATTGGGTAAAAAACTTCCTCCATGATGTATTTTAATGCTGCACCACAACTCATATGCGCCTCACTTCTCTTTTTCAGCTTGTACAGTATCGATGACTCAAAAAACAATGAACATGTTCCAATTTGCTACTGTGGCCGGGTGTAATAAAGAACACAACACAGCGGAAGCAACAATGCTTTTCCAAATTGGAGTTTAATCTGACTGCTGTTTGTAAGAAGAAAAAGAAAAAGAATACAGCGATCGATGGGAGCAAATTTGAACAAAACCAAAAGTCTGATTTAAACAATTTTACAAAAAGAAGAATCTAGTGTGAATTTGGAGATGACAAGGTTGAATCTCACTTAAATCAAACCAGATGTAATAAAAAAAAAACAAAAAAAAAACAATCAACTACTAAGTGAGATACTTAAGTCAGGTTAAACAAAAACACATACTTAAAACAATTCTAGCAAATTCTAGTAGCTAATACGAGCTAATATACGAAAGCGTATTGCATTCACTTGAGGAAAAAAAATCGACTGTTTTTTCTGAATTAACAACTTAATTATCTCAAAAGTATGAGAATTTTTTTTGAAAAACATTTTTTCACTCTGTTTTTATGTATTAATGAGTTAATTATCTCAGAATGATGAGAATAATCTTCATGAAAAAATTATTTTGCTCTGTTTTTCTGAATTAACGAGATCCCTTAAACTCGAAAGGCGGGACATGTTTACTTCCATGCAATCCACCTAAAATAGAGCTCCTGGCAGGATTTTGAAGGATCAAGCAGATCAGAATGTTCTTTTCGTCTGAACAGGCGCAAAGTATTGAGGTGTCTGCGCAAAGTTGACACACTAATAACAATACCATTTATATTACTTAAAGACAGCAGTATCTCCCAATGTCTCAAACCCAAAGTAAAATAAAACCGGTTTAAACCTGAAAGGCGGGACATGTTTACTTCCATGCAATCCACCTAAAATAGAGCTCCTGGCAGGATTTTGAGGGATCTCATTAATTCAGAAAAACAGAACAATGAATTTATTATTTTTTTTTTAAGAAAAATGATCTCATAATTCTGATATAATTAAGTCGTTAATACAGAAAAACAGAGCAAAAAACTTTTTATTCATGAAAAATTCTCTCATAATTCTGAGATAATTAAGTCGTTAATTCAGAAAAACAGTAGATTTTTTTTCCTCAAGTGAATGCAATACGCTTCCGTACTTAAAGGAGCCATGACCATTTTTTTTTAAAAAACACCACGATAATGTATATTTTAGCACCTGGCTACACTAAAATAAACAAAACACAAATTCTCTTGATATGTCCTACATTTTATGCCGCTTTTATACTTTTATCTCTGAGTAAACTGTCAGAACTCTCTGTTAAGTCTAAATCTCAAGAGCAGTCTGTCGGATTTTTTGATAGATAACGATAGACAACTTATGGTGGTCCTTGAGGGCAAAATACCTTAACACCTTAAATAGGGTGGGACCTTTTTGAACATCACATGGACATTGATTACCAGAACTTCGCAGACTTCTCAATAACTGAACTGAACTGTGCCGACCACAACATACACACACACATCATCTGTATGGACTGCACAGACCCACACAAAACACACACACTGACACATCAAACTGTTTACATGCTGCTTACAATCCATCAAACTGTTTACATGCCGTTTTGCACACTTTTTTGCAGTTTTGTACAAACTGTCCAACATTTCAGTTGTCTTTGCACATATTGTACAATATCTCAGCCATTTTGCACATACTATACAATATTTCAGTCATTTGCTGTTTTTAGCACAATTCTCCCAAGGACCTGCTGCTAAGAAACTGTGTTCATTCTAATGTTACTGCAAGAAATATTGTTTGAACATTCAGTGTCCACATTTACACTGGTCGGTCGGCGCTGTTTATGTTTACTGTTTATTGTATTTTGTGTATTGTATTTTTTGTACTTTTTGTATTGTCTCATAACTTTTTGTCTACACTGTCTTTTGTCCTGCACTGTCTTCTCTGTCTTGTTTGTCTTGTCCTGCACTGTTTGCACCACGTTGCACAGTTGCACTTTATGTGGCTTACAAGTCCTTATCCCTGTCTTTGTTTTATGTACAGTAGCACCTTGATCCTGGAGAAGCGTTGTCTCATTTCACTATGTACTGCAACAGCTATATACTGTATGGTTGACATGACAATAAAAGCTTCTTGACTTGACTTGACTTGAAGCTTATGTTTCAGGGAGTAGTTTTATGCATTGCACTGGATAATTGCATGAATAAGCTGTGGTGTACTGTAGGTCTTCCTCTTAACATAGCTGGTAATTATATTTCACTTTAAAAACTGCACTGGGAAGCTGCACTTCCCACTCAAGTGAAATCTCTCCCACTATAATGAAAAACAAATGTACCACACAATAAATCTCATGTTCTAGTACTTCCTAAGACTGTATTTGATTATAGAAATAATAAGACAATCTGGGAATCATTATACCTAATTTTCCCAGTGCTTATTATCTGTTTAATAGTAAACATTTAAAACATCCAGCACAATCGCTCAACCTAGAATGCAAATTAATAGCAATTTGAATGAAAACGTATTACATACAGATGCTAACTACAACTTTGTACGAGACATAATACATGGTATTGTATACATCTTACAAAGTTTTAGTATTTATTAGTATACATAAATAATTTTCAGCATGTTGACTTTGATGTTTTGCCAAATACAAGCTCCAACAAGAGAACAGGATGAAATAGTACCAGTATAAAGTTGCGATTTTGTCTTATTCTTGCATCAGATTAAGACAAAGCAAGTGTCTGTTGTGCATTAAGACCATACAACAACCCACTGTGACAAAATATCAAGAGGAACTTGATTGAGGACATTATATCATTGTTAATTAATTTAATTAACACATAGAAAGCTAATGAAGTTGTACAGATGTATCATCCTTGTTTAACCAGTTGTTTTGACAGTAGAACTATCATAAAGGTATTTTATTTGGTCAACCATGTCATCAACAATTAAACGACCAATTCTGAACTACAGCTACAGCTTTTACTATTTTCCGACATCTATCCAAAATGAATGAGCAACTCATGGTCAAATTAATTGCACAGATCAGGCAGTGGTTTTGATTCATTAAATCCTTAGTAATTAAATTTCCTTTCTGAAAACAATTAATATGAATATGTATCAGAATCTCTAAAACATGAGGCAAACTTACGAATGGCCTCACAAATCACTACACAAACATATCAAAGCAACACAAATTATTCATTCTTCAGTTTGCAGTTTTTTGATCATTGGAGTTAGAAATAATAAAATATCGCATTAAAGATAAGCAGAGATTTTACTAAGAAAGAGATGAATATAATCTGCAAAGAGATAAGAGTATTTTTATATATTAAACTTGCAAGTTTTTTGTTTTTTTTTCATGTTCTCCTGAACAGATTTTTTCTTGATCTTATATGGCATATGTAAGATAATGGCTGTTGATTTTAAAATATAAAATTCTTTCTTGCATACTTTTTTTTTACATATCAATTGCTAAAATTCACTAGTTATGCTACATACACAAAACAAAAAAATATTTTTATGAAATTGACATTTTTATTACATTTTTCAAAAGGTTTATTCTAATTAAAGTTAAATACTTAATTAATTAATCTTTTCAGTTAAACTTGACTTTGTTGTTTAAGATTTCTCTTAGTAATTAAAATTTGAGTTTCTTTCTTTTAATTTGTATCTTGTTATTTATGGTAACTAAGTTTTTGACCCTTTCGTTAGTTAAATCTAACTTCTATTTTATTTTGTTAGATTTTTTGTTTGTTTGTTTGTTGAATTTTGTTGACTATGTTAAGAATTTTTTAGTTTTCTAGTTAATAAAATTGTTTGACTTGTTTTTTTTCACTTAAAGTTGAGCTTTTTCTTTCATCTTTCTTTCTTTCTTTCTTTCTTTCTTTCTTTCTTTCTTTCTTTCTTTCTTTCTTTCTTTCTTTCTTTCTTTCTTTCTTTCCTTCCTTTCTTTGCTGCTGTTTTGTCCAAAAGTACACTGTACTCTATGCTTCTTTATAACAGTTATAATAAACAAATACTGACATCGCACTTGTATTGTTCACACACAGCTGGTAAATTGAATGCCTCTATCTGTCCAAAATGTTCACAATCCCTTTCAAAAATGTCCCTTGTCCCTGACACTCTATATTGACAAAGTGAAAACAAAATTCTAGAAACATCTGTAAATTTCCTCAAAAGGAAAAATACAGAAATATCACATGTACATAAGTATTCAGACCCTTGGCAGCATCACTTGAAATTTAGTTCAGATGCTAACATTTCCCTTTCTACACCTTGATCGGAATCCACCTGTGGTAAATGACACTGATTTGAAATGGCATACACCTCTCATCTCACATCTGACAATGTATATCAGGACAAAAACCAAGCCATGAGGTCACTGAGGATATATATTGTGTTATGTTTTTTGCATACATTGTGTTGCCAAAGCAAAAGTGGGCAAATCAATATCTATTCTAACTCATTCATACATTCGTTCATGTATTTGTTTTCTAAAAGCACACTGAACATGAGGCAGGAATACACAACGAATGGAAGTTGACCGTTGATCAAAATGACAAGAAGAAACATGACAGAGTGTTCATTATTGGTGCTTCAGTCACAAAGACCCAATTGCCTGTGTTTCAGTTGGAGCATTGATTAAAATGACATCTACATTTAGATCTATGGCAAATACATCAATAAGTCGGGCTATAAATTTTGGTGAATAGCATATATTCGATGCCTGTGATGGTGTACTTTTATATATACAGACACAAGTAAAGGAAAAATAAGGGCAGCACATCAAGGCGGAATGTCAGAAAGAAGGTTTGATGTGATTTGATGAATATGGAAGCCATGTACTGTAGATCATATATTATGGCACACAGAGTCTCTGGATAGCAACCCAGTTAAACAGTATAGGAGATTTTCAGTGATGTGTTCAAAACACTAACTGAGGGAATGTTTTCATCTCTCTAGTCAAGTCTATGGGGCTTTTTACACCTGGTCACTTCACCTGGATTTCTGTGATCCGATAGCTATCCGATCGCAAAAAGAGCAGGTCTAAATGCCCTCCGAAATGTTTTCGAGACGGATATAAATCTGATCGTTCAAACCACTTCAGGAGGTGGTCTGGGCCGCATTTCAGATGAAACTGGACAGGTGTAAATTAATGTGGTTATTTAAGCCACATATGTCAGCGCTATACTCCTCCCAACCCGAAGCACGTCACTCGCGAGTGACTCACGAGTCGTGCGTGGCACCAGAATCAAGTAACATGGACGACACGCAGGGTTCGAGCACTCACGAAACGCAGGCAATTATTGCTCTTTGGAGCGATGAAAGCGTCCAACAAAAGCTTTGTAATACATATAGAAAAAAAAAAGTATATTTCAAGAAATATCGCATAAATGAACGAGCAAGGTTACACAAGGATGTGGGTCTTAAAATGCACTGCCGTCGCCAGAGAAAATGCAGTAAAAACAGTAAATGCTATTTTTTGTAGCATACATGTAACGGTCGTAACAAGTTTTTTTCGTCTTCTTTTTGTTTGCATTCCAAAAACCGCATACACCAAAGAGTGTTCCATTTCAATTACCCCGGAAATGAGGTAAAATATATTTGCATTTTGGGCGGGAGTATTGGGCGATTGGCCAAGACGCATTTATGTGGCCTAATATAAATGGAACAGGTTTAACAAATCAGATAGCTATCGGATCAGAGAAAACAAATGAAGTGACCAGGTGTAAAAAGGCCCTAAGAGACTTCTTCAACACTCCAATCTGTGGGCTATTTGTCTAAGTCTGAATTCTGTCTCATACGTTAATGTATAACAGCTGAAGACACGTCTAGAGGACTCGTTGACTGCTCCATGGAGTAAATTTGCATCTCGTGTCTGTTCTTCGCTTTGTTTTAGGGGAATTAGGTTTGTTTTCTTTATTTCAAACCACAGCTTGTTGAATGTGAAAGCTGAGATAGCCTGTGAACAACACTGAGTTTGTGTTTCTTTGGCTATTACTGTGACAATTGTGTGTGGGTGTGTGTTTGAGAAATAGGCAAAGAAACCCTGGAAGTGTCTTAATAATTGCAAAAGAACTGTGGTGTGAAAATTTTTCTGGGCCAAATAATGGTAATAATTGTCTCCAGATACACAAACATTTTGGAAAGATTAAACATTATGTACTCTACCGTGTGCATGAATTTGCGTACAGTACGCGTGTATGAATTTCAGAAAGTGACATCAAAATGATGTCATGCATGTGACACCATTAGCTTTAACAAAACGCAATACATTTTCTTGTCTTTCTTGATTGTTGTCTGCCAGCTCGATTTTTTATTTTTTTTTCCATCCAGGGTAGCATCCTGTATCCCTGCCCCTCAGGCTACGCAAGCAAAGCTTTGAGCGCATGAAGTGTCCAATATTCTGCACTCCATTTTTGACTAGAGCAAAAAAGTGCACTTCTTCAACAGAAACACATTACTCATACTATTTATACTACTAAATGAAACAGAATTGTGCATAAGTATACGATTTGGGATGCGCCTACTAATTTTCATCATACTCAAGCACATTTGGATGAACCTTCACATTTACAGCGTTTAGCAGACGCCTTTATCCAGAGCAACATACAAAAGTGCTTAGAAGTCTCTATCGATGAATACATTAAGACTGGTTCACTAGGTTACAGACTTAGGATACCATCAACGTAAAACTCTGTTCAGTTTTTTTTTTTTTTTTTAAATAAATATACACATAAAACAAACAGGGATAATAAGTGCTAGTTTAAGTGTTTCAGGAAGAGGTACTGTAGGTATTCACCTGTCGTTTGAAGATAACCAGTGACTCGGATATTCAGCCATCTACGGGAAGATCATTTCACCACCTTGGTGCCAGAACAGAGAAGAGTCTTGATGTATACTTACCTTTTACCCAGAGAGATGGTGGGAGCAGTCGAGCAGTGCTGGTAGATCTGAGGCTGCCAGATGCAGTGCAAGGAGTGACAAGAGCTTTGAGGTAAGAGGAAGCTGGACCACGTTTGGTTTTGAAGGCAAGCATCAGTGTTTTGAAGTGTTTGAAGTGTATTTTAGGGAGCGCAGCAGTGGGGTGGTATGTGTGAGAGCTAAGGCAGGTTGAAAAACACTTGTACAGCAGCATTTTCGGTCATTTGCAGGGAAGAAATTGCGTTCATTCTGTAGGTAAACCTGCTAGCAGAGATCTGCAGTAGTCCAGTCTTGAAATGACAAAAGACTGAACAAATACCTGAACAGCCTGTGTGGATAAAAATTGGCGAATCCTCCTAACGTTGTAGAGAAGCGTGTCTTGGCTGAAGGGGAGATCAGATCAACGTGCAGACGTATTGCAAGATATGAAGATATAAATTCTCTAGTACAATCAGAACACAGCCGACTTACATTTACTAAACGCTACAAAACTCCATAAAGGGCAAAGGAAAAAAAAAAGAGAAGAAGCTCAAAGCAACAAAATGATGACCTAATGGCGAAAGAAAGCCTCCTAAGTGCAGCTTCCACAGAGACATCCTACCTCTTTCTCCGTTCATACAGTGTCATTTATTTTGTCCTAATTAAAGCTAGTCTTATGTGTCTAAATTTATGGATTTCATTCAGATTGCTTTCTTTCAAGTTTTTTTTAAAATGAAGTGAGCAATAAATTTGTGTAAAACGGCTTTGTAAAAAAAAAGAAAAAAAAATTACAGCTACTCTTCATAATTTGATGATTTAAAGCTTAATAATTGAGCTTTTCATTAGTAATTCTACTTACATGTAAATGTAAACCGGTTTTAATGCGATCTAATTCTTTTTTCCAAGATTACTGAGTACCAATTTTTTTTTTCTGCAAATGCTTATTTCCGAATGAATTTATTTGGAGCCTGCTTAATAAACATAGCCGTAAATAATAAGTAAATATAAATGAACATCAATTCACTGAGTTTACTACCATTATAGAAACCTATACACATGAGACCTGTATAAATCAACAGCCATGATTGATGGCTCACATTCTCCGAATCCACAAACCCAATAAATAGTGTTTATGTGTCAGACCAGGGCAGAGGGCAATCAAACAAATAGACACCTTGATTGGACCTGTCAAGCGCATACATCACATGGGACAATGAGGTCACACAAGGGGGCAGAAATGGTATGTCAGGGGATGCACTCACGTATTCCAACGTGAGCCATGCAGTTTTAATCTACTTGATAAAACGCCGCTTGTGCACGGATAGATCGCTTACAAGTCCTTTAAAATTTTGATGCCACAACTGTCAGGGCCAATTTTGAATTTGAGAGTAAATTGTGCACAACAACAGAACATGAAGATGAGCAAGGCTGGGGGGGTGAACACCGATTACTTATTGATGATGCTAAAGAAAGATGGAGGATATCGCTTCTCTGCCTATGTAAAGCATCACAGGACCATTCAACTGTCCAACTAGCGAATGACATCCGGAAATGGAGAAGCTGCTGACAGCATGATAAACGAGCCGAGTTGGATATATTTAGCTTCAGAGAAACCTTTCAAGAGTTCATGACTTGTCTTGAGGTTGATTTATTTATTTATTCATTTTTTTGGAGAAAATTCATGACATTTTGTGAAAAATTATTCTTTTTTTTTCTCATCAGCAAATTCGCACTTTAATAAAATATATATATATATATTTTCTAAAAATATACTTTATTCTCTTTTCCACCTGACCTATATATTAAAGTGATTTTTCTTGATTATTCTTAGTATATTTCATATCGTATTCTTAGTATATCTTATAGCGAATTCAATCTATTATTTTTTGTATTATTCTTATTGATTTAATGTTTTAACTATTTTTTATTCTTATTTATTTATTTATTTATTTATTTATTTATTTATTTATTTATTTATTTATTTATTTATGGAGACATTTGATAAAGCATTTCACTACATTGTGTACTGTGTGTGAGTCTGCAGGCTTTAAACACCTTGTTTATGAGAAAGATCCAAGAAGAATAACCAGACTGTTCGTACTCGAGAGACGTCTATAACAAAGTAAACAAAGACTCTACAACCGATGTGAGCATAATAGCATCTTGAAAAGGTGTCTTCTTTTAACATAAGTACTGTAGGTATGTAAATGTAGAGGACGCATGGAATCTTTCACTGGCACCGGGAAAAACAAAGAAATAATTAATTGCAGTTTGTCCTTTTTTTTTTTTTTTTACTTTTTTTTGCAGACTGGTGTGCTCATGATATACATGCAAATGAGACATGTTTGAGGAAAGTCTGCCATTTTCAAAATTGTTCATAGAGAATGTCAAAATATGACAGTGTGAAAGCTTTTCCCTGGCCACCTCACATTTCCTATGAACTAAAATAGACAGGCGTTGTATCCCAGAGGCACTGAATTGAATTAAATTAAAATAAACCGAATCGAATACATTTTCTATACACTATTAATAATACTGGACTATCATCTGGAATATCATTATCCATGTGTGTGCCATCCGTCATATTCAGATTTGTTTCTATATAAAACTTGCTTTCATGTGCACTAGTTTGAGAAACATGGCGAATGCCACTGAGGCCTGTAGTGTTAGCTTGTAGTGACGTGAAGAATCAGAGACCCAACAGACGCCACTGGCATAAACAGCACTCGGAATTTAAATGAAACAATAATTCTTATTCCCTGCATGCTGCATCTCGCATGAACCCGGTCTCCCTTTTATCTCTCCATCCCCTGCCTTTTCACTTCCTTTTGCATCTATTTCTGTAGCTCATCGTCTCACTGCCCACATCGTGAATAGCTCTTTTGTTAAAGGTCACTGTCATTTGGACAGAAATGAACGACACCTAATTATAACCTTCCATTAAAAAAAATAGGCCCACTCCTTTTTCTCCAGTCTCCACATATATTATTATTCAGAAAAAAAAAGTTATTTTAAACACTGGGCTCACTATAACTTTTGATTCTGGCATGATTACAGCTCTAAGTAAACAAAGTGCATTGGGGGTAAATTGTGAGCTGTGAGCTACACTTATAGGCAGGGGTATAAATAACAGAAGGAAAAAAAAAGAACATATAAAAAGACTCTCTTCTCTCTGTATTATACAGTAGGTCTTTTTTAGTCTAATCTGGATTATTGAAAAAAAAAAAAATAACTAAAAAGCCCCAATCTATTTAAGTGCATTCAACACACCACTCATCTTCCACTACTTCATAAAAGAAAATCAAATTATACAATTTTTCCATTTGCTCCAAATTTGGTCAAGCAGCCAAATCGTTTGCTTCTTTACCTTTTCACTGACAGCACAAGGGTAATGAAGACCTTTACCCAATTTATCCATTGTCTGTACCACTTATCCTACACAGCGAGCCTGGAGCCTATAAAAGGGGACTTGAGGAACAAGACAGGGGACACCAAGAATGGGGTTCCAACTCATTACTGGGTACAATTACATACACAGACACTCATTCACATATTAGGGGACATTTAGAGATGCCAATCAGCCGTCAAGGCAAGTCATTGGACTGGGGAGGAACTCAGAGTACATGAAGGAAGCCTCAGAGGCACAGGAGAACATGCACACTCCACAGACAGTGCACAAATGGGAATCAAACCCTCAGTGTTGGAGGTGTGAGGCCTCTAATCCAAAAAGTTAATAATTGTGCCACTGTGACCCCTAATGAAAGACCAATTTCTTACAAATATGTTTTCATTAAATGTAGTATATATACCCACTCCACAAAACACCACAAAAATACAGTACATTTTCATTCAGTAAGTTTGAATATCTGATATCTGACTATTTCATGCCTTGTTCTTCAAATCTGAATAAAAAACAATCAAACTAGAAAATGGTACAATGCTGTTTTTCAAATTCAAATAAATTTTTACTGTTTTTTTTTCTTTTTAACCATATAATGTTGCAGATCATTTAAATACAGTCGTTCCCTAACCTGCTATTGAAGTGGAAGAAAAAACCTTGCTTGAATTGTAAAAAAAAAAAAAAAAGCAAGAAAAAAACACGTCTTTGTGCTAAAAACTCCCCAGAAGTATTATTTTACGTTTATTTTCGGGCTTATGTCAGATTTATGCTATTTAGGTCCCTGTGAATTAGTCATTAGTCATAGAAATGAGAACATGTATATAAGAATAAGTGTAATACTATTAACCTGTGATATGTCATGTATCGTTGTTATACAGTAATGAACACCTTCTAATCAATATTATTCGAGAACTTAGCAGCACGGTAGTATTATGATGTTTAAGACAGTGTGTTTAAAAAAACAAAACAAAACAAAAAAAAAAACTCCATCATATATCTAAAAAAGATTATGATGCAGTTTTTTTTTTTTTTTTCTGAATGGAAAAAGATTATTTTTCCATTCAGAAGCACGTAAACACCAACCCAAATGTTGTTTATGTTCTTGTGGTTATTATGACCTTATTATGTGGTTATTATATGTAGTACAGTCGGATCGTATTCGTACTTCGCACATATACTGAGCAGTACGTACCGAATCAACAGCCGAGCAGCGTATACCGAATCGAATGCAGTAGGAACTGACACCCTATAAATAAATACCGTGACCTTTCTCTTAGTATCTATTCAGTTCTGTTCTGTAACTGTATACCCACACCAGCTTGCATGTATTTATGCTCCTGTTTTTGTTATCTTGTCTGTTCCTTGGATATTCTGTTTGAAATCACCAGATCTTCTGCATGAATTTGACAACAGTTAAACTGTCTTGTTTTGTTTTGCCATGTTTAATAAAGGAGGATAAACGGCTATCTCTGTGACTTTGAGCACTACATGGTTGTTAGAGTCTGATGTATTTCAGAAATTGTTAACCCCCTGTGACTTTATGTGCCAGACATTCTCTGGAGATCAGAGAGGAGGGCAGTCAAACATGTTGAAGTTGACAGGAAGGCTACAGTAACCTAAATAACTACTCTTTACTGTGGTAAACAGAAAGGTACTGTATGTCAGTTGTCGAATCTTGAGGACGATGAGCTATGACAGGAAAAGACTCCTCTCCTGTCAGTCAGCAAGAAGAGTATGAGGTTACAGTGGACATTTGCTCTCTGAAAGTGGACAGAGATTTCTGTTTGTCACTGCTTGGGGAAAAATGTCTCATCTTTTTTCCAATCTTCAGTGAGATTTACTGCAGATACTTGGGCTTTATCGAGCTAGTGCACGATGAAAGAAACATATGTCATTCGAGCGAATTGAAAAAGAAAAAATAGGGTAAAGTAAAAACACAGGTTTAGTAAATAATTTGCGAATCCTGGACAATCTAAGAAGAATGTTTTCTTATATTGTATTTTCAGTGAACCATATTTTCTTGATTTAAGTGTTTCATAGTGCACTCTACTCATCATTTGCTTATCTTTGCATTTGAGTGTATCCACGACTTTCACATCACAGGAGAGAACTGATCTGTAATCCACCTTGTCCTTTCCCTCCTCTTCTCTCTCTCTCTTTCTCTCTCTCTCTCTCTTCTCATGATTAAAAAGGATAAATTTGGGCAAGACAGCCAGCGAGACTGTCTATCTATTTAGCTGGAGAAGAGTGTCTGTTTGTTGATGTTCCAATTAGCTTGAGAACAAATTCTGCTGCAAAAATAAGGAAGCAACACTACAGGCACTGCGACCCATATGGTGGCTTTGGAACAAACAAATGCTGAGCTTCAAATATTACCAGCTCTTATGTTTGTGCATTCATGCTAAAAACTTTACATCTGTGCCGATTTGAGCAGCACTGTAAGAAAATCAGTCATTTTGAAGACACTGTAAGAAGTCTGTCATAGTCTGTCTTTTCATATTGACTATTCAATGATCATAGGGCCAAGAGGCATTAATAATTGATATGGTAATTCACTGTTGTCTCTTCATCTTCACTTTTTTCTGAACGTGACCATGGGTTTGAAGGAGGCATGTTTTTATACCACTGCACTGCTGAAATATATATAAAGGAATATGTATTTATAGATGTATAGATTTAAACAATAATGAAAACTACCATGTCTCATGGATGTTCCCCAACATTAAAAGTAGTTATACATGCCAAAATGTGAAATTAATTCTAGTTCATAAATACAAAATATTGTAAATAATTAAGAAATGGTTTATTATTGGAGGCCTAATAAACTTCAGCACATGCACTTATCTACAAATACTGTAATTGACGTGTTAGTGTTCATAAACACATTCACTGTTTGAACTGTCAGTTTTGGCTTGAATGTCCTTTACAGTCGCTTAGTGGCTTAAGCGTGTGTACAGTATATACTCTGTGTACAAAAGACTCTAGACAAAAGACTCTAAAATGGGTTTCCTTCTTCTTTTTTTTTTTCTTTACATAAGAATGCCTTAAAGACAGGAATATAAGTAGGAATAGTTGACAGATGGGATCCCAAAGATGGGATAGATGAATATGTGTTTAGAAAGTCATAGCAATCATGTAGAGGATATTGTTCTATATATTTTTAAATTTAAATTAAAGTTTAAATGTTGTAGATGTATAGCGGTGTTCGTTCAGAAAATAAACACAGCTACACATCTACAACATTTAAACTTTTTAAATATTTATACTATTCTTTGGAATATTCATGAACTTTATAATTGGGAGACAATATATATAGTATATGCAATATACTGCAACTGAAAACAATGAACAGCTGGGATACCACTAAATAATAAACAACACATCAAAATGCCTCTTGTGCAATGAAACACATTTGTGCAACTCAAATGATATAATGACTACATTTCAGCAATACACAAGATTATACATTTTATCCCTAAAGAACAATTTGCTTTTGTAACAAGCCCAACTGTACCATATTGTTGAGTAATGTGCACGTATCTGCATGCAATGATAATGGCAGAGAAGATCCCAAATGGCTGAATGATTGGATGGAACGTAATTTGGATTCTCCACTGAATAAATACAAAGATCCATTTGCAATTATGTCAGTGCATACGGTCTCAAAGTGAGAACATTCGAAATCTATTTCGGTCAGGTTCATGGAACAAAATGTGCTAAAACGTTGTTCATTTTGAATGTGACAGGGTAGAGCACTGAATGGCACTTGAGAGAGAAAGGGGTGGGGGTGGGGGTGCAGTGTTGGTGTGACGGTTTGATAGAAGAAATTTTTTTGATATTCCATAGGTTGTATCTCAGAAGATATCGACACCCATATAGTGACATTTACTAGCATCAGATAATGACCTCTGACATTTGGTTGAACTTTATAGTAACAGACCATGAATAATTATGCACTCTTACCAGAATTAATACTAATAATAATAACCACCTTCAGTACATTTTAGTACATTCGTGTTAGTTAGTGTATTAATTAACACATAGCGGTTAACTCAATGGCACATGGTTTATAAGAAATTATATAAATTAAACATTCATCATTACAACTGGTTCAATCTGATGAGCAAAGCCTCAGGTATGAGCATGTACTAATACTACATTGGGATTTGAAGAGACATGGATGCAAAACAGGTTGAAATGATCAATGTTTATTATTGTTGTGTCTTTCTACAAAAAGAATGTAAAATATGAAAGTGATCCATTCAATGATTGTGTACGCAGCTGCATATGGCAAATTATATAAGCAGATAAAAATTATGCAGATGTATCCAGGGACAAAAGGTAGAATATGTTCTCATTAGCAAGCAGCATAGAAAAAGGCAGCCATTTGTTTTTTATGTACATGTGTGACATTGAGCCTGTTACATTTTAACACAGAGATTTTGCCAAAATCTGATCAAATGTTTTTTTGTTTTTTTTTTCAGTTCCCTACTCACAGCTTTAGTCAGTACTGAGTGAGACCTTACACATATGAGGAGGTAGGGAATTTAGACATGGAGTCTAAATGTAGTAAAGACATACAGTCATGACCAAAAGTGTTGGCACCCCTGAAATTTTTCCAGAGAATGAAATATTTCTCACAGAAAAGTATTGCAATTACACATGTTTTGCTATACACATGTTTATTTCCTTTGTGTGTATTGAAACAAAATGAGAGTGTGTGTGTGCCCTGCGATGGGTTGGCACTCTGTCCAGGGTGTATCCTGCCTCGATGCCCGATGACGCCTGAACAGCTCCCCGTGACCCGAGGTAGTTCGGATAAGCGGTAGAAAATGAGTGAGTGAGTGAGTGAGTGAGTGAGTGAGTGAGTGAGTGAGTGAGTGAGTGAGTGAGTGAGCGAGCGAGTGAGTATTGAAACAACACAAAAAAAAAAAAACAGAGGAAAAAGCAAATTTGACATACAGTAATTTCACAGCACAATGAAAATAAAGTGTGTATAGCAAAACATGTGTAATTGCAATACTTTTCTGTGAGATATACTTTATTTCATTTATTACTTTACTTTATTTTCATTTTCTGGAAAAAATTCAGGAGTGCCAAAACTTTTGGCTATGACGGTATGCAAATGAAGTAAATCCTCTAATCATTGTGATTCTATGGCAACATTCTATTTCAAGGGCCAAATGCTTGTTCTGGATACCACACTTATCCTGTCACTTGCTCCATGTTTGATTTTCTGCAGCCAACCATTCTACAAAGTATCTTCAACCAGCCCAAAGTGAGCCCATTACCATCTGGGTAGTTTTGCATGAGTGAGTAATTAAGTGTCTGTGGATATGATAGACATAGACAAGCAGACAAAGAGTCTGGGAGAAAGAGACAGAGGAAGAAAGATTATTCAGTTATAGATGTCTCACACCTCCAGGGTCGATTCCCGCCTCCGCCTTGTGTGTGCGGAGTTTGCATGTTCTCCCCGTACCTCGGGGGTTTCCTCTGGGTACTCTGGTTTCCTCCCCCGGTCCAAAAGACATGCATGGTAGGTTGATTTGCATCTCTGGAAAATTGTCTGTAGTGTGTGAGTGTGTGAGTGAATGAGAGTGTGTGTGTGTGTGCCCTGCGATGGGTTGGCACTCCGTCCAGGGTGTATCCTGCCTTGATGCCCGATGACGCCTGAGATAGGCACAGGCTCCCTGTGACCCGAGGTAGTTCAGATAAGCGGTAGAAAATGAGTGAGAGATGTTTCAAATTCATAGTAATATTTTAGTACACCTAGCCTAATATCAGTTAGTAGCACAGTGGCACTGATCAGGCAGTGATCCAGAGTCTCCAGTTTGAGCCTGAGTACAAGTTATTATCTTGGAAGACTTTTGTCATTGTTCTAATCATGCCCAACTGGTTTTCTTTGCCGTTCTCTGGTTTCCTTCAACACAACAGTTTCTAGAATTTACATAAAATGGTATGAAGAAAAATCTGATATTTGTCACATATAAATTACAGCACAGTGAAAATATTTTCTTTAACCACCACTGTAGGTTGTTAGGCCATTATAATGCACCTCTAGAGCAGAGAAGGCAACAGACCAATGCCTTAACCATTTTCCTGCAACTTAGAAACAGCTTTCTGCTGGAAAAAGTCAGAGTAGAATGGGCAGACCAGTTTAAGTGAGAACTGAAATAATCTCAAACAACTATGGTAAGAAGTAAAGCATCCCAGAATGCACATCATGCCAAACCTTGAAACGAATAGGTTACAACTGCAAAACATATTGGGGTTCACTCCTGTCAGCCAAGAGCAGGAATCTAAGGCTACATAGGGAACAGCCTCACTAAGTCTCAACAGTTAAAGATTGTCCAGGTTCAGTGAACAAAGGGACATGCTGTTATAGGAAAATAATCAATGGGACAATGTCATTGTCCTACAACAACATGCCCTAAAGAGACAGAGAGAGAAAGAGGTAGAAAACACATTTTTACTTGTGTCAGAACCCACCCACTAGCAACAGAAAAATCTGTTCAGCTATTTAAACCAAATAAAAATCCACAGATTTAAATGTTGATCAAAAAGAATTTTGAAACTTCTCAAGCTTCTTATACAAGAAGCATTGTAAAAGAAATACAGATTGGAATATTTTAAGCTCTCCCTGTGTTCAGTCTTTCAGTTAAGCATCAGCCTCAAAGAAATTATTCTTGGTCTTGTAACATGACATAACAGAATGTCAAGGTAATGTCATGTTAGGAAAATAGTCTGCATTATGTACTTTACTCATTGTGCTTCAATAAATAATCCACATCCTGTAAAAGTGAAAGACACTACGATATTCTCAGCACAGATAAATGCATTCAAATGCTATTTGGCTATTGGCTAAATGGGAAGCTTTCACAAATAGATGTTTAAAAACTTTGCTGTACAAAGCAGGCTTGCTGTAGTTATCCTGAAAACTTCACTAGTGCATTTGAGGTTCTTAATGCAAACACATTAATATATGATCATATGGATTGTCTCTAGACAGAGCATTGATTTTGTTTTAATTGTATAAGGGTTACCATAGATATTGCTTAATGCAATTGAAGCGACTTGGAAATGTCCATCAGCATTTCTCTCTACTGTAGAGTGCAAGTAGGTGTGAGGACTCTTGTCACACACCTTCCTTCCTCTTATGTCTCAATTAATCTCAGAACAGGCGCTTTCACAGCAGAGCTGCTCACGTTGCTCTGCATGCCACCCCATCTGTCATACTGGGATTTCCAAGCCATTTCTAACGAGACGGTTCTAAATCATGCCCTTCGTCTTTGACTTTCCCCTTCCTGGACAATGAAGTGGTATGATTTGTGTTTTAAAAATAATAAGGTTCGATAGACTTAGATTCTGTATAGATTTTGCTCATACCGGGATACATAGTGGTAGTTTGATTTACATCACAGGTTCTGTTCATGACAGCTTTAATATTCATGGATATAACAGAATAAAATGCCAGCATATAGACTAGGAATATAACTGAATATACTGTATACACTATAGGGCTTAAGGTTTGTAGACACCTGACAATTACAACCATGTGTGCTTTTTGAACATCCTATTCCAGATCTATCCCAAGCTTTTGGAACATGGCCATAGGGTTTTGTGTTCATTCAGCCACAAGATCATTAGTGAGGTCAAGGCAGTGATGTTGGGTGAGGAGGCTCGGGACACAATCTGTTTTCCAGTTCAATATTCAGTAGGGTTCTGGTCAGGGTTCTGTGTAGGTCAGTTTGGCTTTTCCATGCCAACCTTGGCAAACCATATCTTGCTGGAACAGATTTAGGTTGGTGCCCTACAGTATACAAAGGCATTCTAGACAATTCTTTGGGGAACATTCACATAGGGTCTGATGGCCAGATGTCTGTTGCCCATACTGTCTAACACTGATAGGAGGCAAACTATTGTTTTTCTTTTGTTGCCTTTTTTGTATTGTGTGTATTTTAGCAGAAGGATTCACAGGGCATTTGGTTCAGTCTATAGAAGAGTGTATTTGGCAGGGATCCTGCAGGTAGCAAAAAAATTGGGTTGTTTTTACTTCCATGCAACGCAGGTAAAAGAATTGCTCTCGCAGGTCAAACAAAGATCATGCTTATTAACACGAACTGCAGCTGTGATAACAGCCGGAACCTCGATGCCATGGTCTAAATTAGGCTACCAGTTTGTATATAATTTAAGAAGAAGAAACAACTAAATGTATACAACTAAATGTAACCACCAAATCAAGTCAGTATCGCTGGCAGGTCAGAACAGAACTAAAAATAACTGGGGTTTTGGTGGCTTAGTGGTTTGCGTCACACCTCCAAGGTTGAGGGTTCAATTCCCAAGTACTCCATGTGTGGGCGGCAGATTGGCATCTCTAAATTGTCTGCAGTATAAGTGTGTGCAATTGTGCCCCGCAGCGGGCTGGCACTTTGTCTAGGGTGTCCCCTGCCTTGTGCCCTGAGTCCCCTGGGATAGGCTCCAGGCTCCCTGTGACCCTGTGTAGAATAAGCAGTGCAGAAAATTGATGGATGAGATAATCGCTGATTTGAGATAAAGCGAAAAAAAACCTGCACATCTGCCAGAATTCGATGACACCGCTGACTTTTCTCACCTCTAAGATTTCTAGGTTTAGAATTATAGATATGCAGAGCACTTAACAGATACAGATACGGACACAGACACAAGCTGCCATCGTGGCCTTATATATCTTTCATTAGCATGCAAGCTGTATCTGATGTTAATTAACTAATGCAAATTTTGTACTTAGCATTTGATCTTGCCCCTTTTACCATTTTTTTTTTTTTTTGTTGTGTACCGGAATGATCTGATCTTAATTCTCGTGCCATATATATATATAGTTAGAAAGATATATAAGATTTATAAGAATGGAATAACGCTGTTGAGCTCAATCATTTTTCTTTTTTTTAATTCATTTTTTTTTTTTTTAGTTGTTGATTTTTGTGGCCAATAATCAATGTGTCTGTGCCGACATGAGCGCAGCAGGTGGTGTTATTCATAATCTGCAGATGTCAATGCAAGTGCCATTTTTTGGACATTAGTCCAAAATCCACCTAGCTCGCAAGCAATCAGGACCACCTGTTAGCCGGGACACAATTCAATAACACAGAAACAATACTTTCCTGACTTCTAATCTTTTCCCAGTGTAGGGCTAAATGGTTACAGCTGCCTCGTTGTGTCATTTCATCCTGGCGCAGGTTTACGAACACTATTTTTTGCTGACAAAAAAACAGTATGACACCAAGTGATGTATGTGTGATGCTTCTTCTCTACTTAAGGACATTGCATTCTCTGTATGGTCTAAAATCATTTTACAGGGTAAATAGAGCATGTATGAGTTTTATAATGCTTGAAGGATGATAAAATCTTTGCCATCATAATAGTAAGGTGGGGTATGAGCTGAATTTTATAACTGATGTCTATAACTATAGACTGTCTGTCTGTCTATAACTGATGCCCATGCCATTCATATTGACTAGTTTTACTTTATTTAATTTTTCTATGTTTCACTCTTAAGAGCTACATTTCATTGTGTCGATGTTCTAAACAGTTATACACTTTACTTTAATGATTCATTTAATATTTTAACTAAAAATACAGCATAGTGCAATTTCTTAGGATTTACCTAACCTCTATTAAGTTAAAATACTGTGGCACAGACTATTCATCTCCTTCCTGTCTATTCATGAAATAATATGTACAGTTCTTAAATGCAAAGCGATATATAAGCATCCATTTTAAATAAATTCAAGTAAATGATAACGATCAGCATTCAGACTAAAACTAGACTACTTAGTTGGGGATGGTGTACTGTATCTGACTTAGCAAACATTGTTGCATAGCTTTTCCTCTATTAATCGCTAGTCTGCCCAGATGATAACTGCTGAAAATGTCTTCATTTTTTTTTACTGTGCACTGAAAGAGAAAGAGAAAAGGAGTGAATGTCACTATCAAGCTGCCCCAAATCTTGCAAAATGAGAAAGCAACTGTAGGTCCTGCAGTGAAAAAGGTGCTTCCGATAACATAGTATTGAGGCCATACACTATGTATCCACCTATTTCAATAAAATCATCACTAACTATTAATACAACAGACAGAATGTTTTTTCCATAGCAAATAAAAAAAAAACAACAACAGTTAGATCTACTACATATGACAACAGAGAGAACTACTGCATCTTAACAATTAACACATGAATTAATATCTTCAATAATGTCCGTAGGGGGGCACGGTGGCTTAGTGGTTAGCAAGTTCGCCTCACACCTCCAGGGTTGGGGGTTAGATTCCCGCCTCCGCCTTGTGTGTGTGGAGTTTGAATGTTCTCCCTGTGCCTCTGGGGTTTCCTCCGGGTACTCCGGTTTCCTCCCCAGGTCCAGAGACATGCATGGTAGGTTGATTGGCATCTCTGGAAAATTGTCTGTAGTGTGTGATTGCGTGAGTGAATGAGTGTGTGTGCCCTGCGATGGGTTGGCACTCCGTCCTGAAATAGGCACAGGCTCCCCGTGACCCGAGAAGTTCGGATAAGCGGTAGAAAATGAATGAATGAATAATGTCCGTATCCAATTTTTTTTTTTTGAGACAACATTTTCTTTCATTCACCCACTGATGGCATCAGAATGATCCTAGCTAGGCTTTACCTCAATGAAACAATACAGATGTGCTTTAGACCCTTTTAACAATTTTCACACCTAGTATCAACAAATGAATTATTTCATCTCTACATGTCTGATATAAAATTAATTAGAACATTGTTAGCGTTCAGCCTGAGATGTGTTTACCTCTGTTGGGATAATTTTACACAGAATTTCAGTGTCTGAAGATAACAACATTACATTTTAGATGCTTATGATGGAGCACTCTGACGAAAAGAAAAAAAACAAAACAAAACTTGAACTTGTCTATGAATGTAGAACTACTACAAAACATAGAAAGTGTAGAACGTCTAAAAAACATAGATACTTCTGAAACACTACAGATTTCTAAAGCCCTCTGTAGACCATGAGATAACAAAGGAATTCAATACTGAACATGAATATAACAAAACAGGTGCAAATTCCATTTTTTTGGCCTCTGGTAAAAAGAGCTAATCTGTCCAGCTCTGGCACCTTGTTCGACAGTTTCAGCTGTCATGCTAATACCACCATCAGCATCATCCCACTCGTTATCACATAACTAGCTGTGCTGAGCCTTTGCCATAACTCAGCACATTTGTGCTGTATAGCTACACTGCGTTCAGGAATTTTAGGTACAAACTGTTGTCTCTATTACTGTGCTGGACTTATGAAATATGACATTTAATGTTGCTTGAAAATGATGAATGAGAAAACAAGCTTTTTAGTTTTTTGTGCTAACAGTAAACCTGACTGTTCTGCCTTATTGTTTAATTTTCTCACCTCTTTTAAATGCCATTGTAATTACTTTATCTCCTTCTCACCTCATCTTGAAACACAACTGTTTTTTTCTCTGGAATTCAAGCTGATCTTTACTTTTAATTGTCCAACCAGTTCTTACTTGGTGATCTTAGACATTGTTAATACGAACAACAGCAGGATATATTTACAGTGTCTACTGCTTTTCTGGATACCGGTCTATACAATAGCCTAACATTTACAGCATTTAGGAGACACCCTTATCCAGAGTGACTTACATTTTTTTATCTCATTTTATACAACTGAGCAATTGAGGGTTAAGGGCCTTGCTCAGGGGCCCAGCAGTGGCAGACTCAAACTCACAACCTTCCAATTGTTAGTCCAGCACCTTAACCACGGGGCTAGCTGTCACAGCCGGAAGCGGAAGGAGACAGACCCGTATGCAGGATAGCTTCAAATGAAAGGGGTTTAATAAATGATAAAGACAACGACATAAAGACGATAAAAAAAGCAATACAAATGAAGACACTTAACAAAGACTAGACATGACGAGGGGTAAACGTAACTAATGATTCCGCGCTGCACTCGGCAACGCGGCCCACTTAAATATAAAAAGACACGATGACACAATAAGGAACAGGTGTGAAGACAGGGAGGGGCAGACGAAGGCAGGGCAGACACCTGATGAGGAAGATAAACAAAAAGGCACGTGGCCAAAAGTCCGGGTTGAGTCCTGACACTAGCACATCCCCAAATAGCTGGTTATAGTTTTGACTCAAGTGCTCTGGTTGGTCTGATTTCCCAATCAAAAGGACTGAGATCTTTTCCTGCAGTGGATTTCCTCTGTCTCACACACAGTGGCTAAAACATACAACCTTTTTCTTAACATATATAACCTCTATTTTCTATAGCGCCTTTAAAAGAACATCTCAAAGCGCTTTACAAAAGCAAAATAAAAATAACAAAAAATACACACATAAAGCAACAAAAATAGACTATAAAATAAGCACTATGTAAAATTTCAGTTAGTCAAATTAAAATGTACCCTAAAAAAATGAGTTTTGAAGCTTGAGAAGATTAACTATACAATAAGAGGCTTTTTTATTTTTATTCAAACTTATATATATATATATATATATATATATAACTTTACACATTTACATATGTGTGTGTTTGTTATATTTGTCAGATATGGGACAGTTCACATTTTTTTTATTATTGTTGATGCTATTATATGCTATTAAGTATTTTATTTTGCTCCATTGTAAAATAAAATGTGATTGTATAATGTTAATCATCATGTACTTGATATATGCAACCAATAAAAAAAATGTTTAAGGAGCTTTAGACCGCTTGGCTCAGAAACACAGTATAAACACAAGACCTTGTAAGGGTGAAGGAGAATACGTGAAGGAGAATATTTATACTTACTGGGATAACAACAGAATAAGATATAGGTAATCTAGACACAGTTGCAAACACCACAAAGGAAGCCTGGCTGGAGATACTGCACTGGGAGAGATACAGAGTAAAACAGGCACCTAACAAGATGATTATCTGACAGAAACAAACATCCTAAGCAGATGTCTCTCAGCACCTTCTAGCCAGTTTGAACAGGAATGTTGAAAGATCTCTTAGAGACAAAACAAGGTGAAAGGTGTGCTATGTGACATGTCCTTATGACTGCTACGTTTAATGTGTATGTCCGAAAATAGCTGAATTGTGTTTCCTACTATGACTAGTGAGTCAGGATTTGGCCACTAGGCTTTTCCATGTGAAAGGCTGGCATTTTCTAGGGTGAGCTCAGAAATGAGGTAGTACATGACTTTTAGTGAGTTAGTTTACCCTATTTGATGTGAGCAGACATCGATATGAAAAACAATGCTGATGCTCGTTAAGCTGGCCATCAAGAAATTTATAGAAATATGGAGGAAACAATGGAATTAATAGAATTAAAGGAAAAACCCTCACCGAACAATTGAAATATTCATATTTATAATTACAAGGTTTTTAATAGTCAGTCCAAGATTTATTTGGTAATTATATTGCTAGTAAACTATCTTTTCCTCAACATTTTGCTCTATTTTCAGTCTGGTTCACAGTTTCCCTAATTACCTACAATGCTGTTCACCTGAGGCAGAATATGTCAACTTTTTGGCACAGTCATTGTTTCTGTTTACCTCCAATTAAATGTTAGATACGTCCACTGTTAGTATTTCAGGCAACACCAAACAGAGAAACACTCAAGTTATACCGTTTCCATAACAAATTGCTTTCGAACTCATGTTATTGTGTAACGCTGCTTCCTGTGAATGTTCTGAACATTTTAAAAAGGCCCAAATGAATCATGAAGGATTAAGAATTATAGCGGTTTTAAACGGATGCCTTTGGCATTTGCTCTTGGCAGGTTGTGCTCCCATCAGCACTTTTTATTTGAGGAGGTACTTGTAGGTGTAGCATACTGAAGACACTCCAGTGCTCCAGCAGTGTGTATGCTTTAGGACTGCTCCCAAATGGAAAATTGGAATTTGGGATTCACAGGGTAAAATCCATTCCAATAACACAACATCTCTCTCTCTCTCTCTCTCTCTCTCTCTCTCTCTCTCTCTCTCTCTCTCTCTCTCTCTCTCTCTCTCTCTGTATATATAAGACATATTAAAGACATACTGTATTAATTATAAAGATGCATATTTCAGTTGTTCAGGGTGGATCCTTAAATTCTATTATTTTCCTTTGTTTTCTTCATATTTCTATGGGTTTTTTTATACCCTTTGAATCCCAGATTCCTCTCTCTCTCTCTCTCTCTCTCTCTCTCTCTCTCTCTCTCTCTCTCTCTCTCTCTCTCTCTCTCTCTCTGTCTCTCCATCTATCCATCTATCTAGTGTTGTATAAAGTACTAGAAAGCAATACTTGAGTATCGTACTACAAAAAAAGTCTTTGGTATCTGATAAAAAGTAAAAGTTAAATTATCTGATATATACTTAAGTATTTGAGATCAAATTCAAAATTCAAAAGATCAAAAGTCATTTTCTGATATTTAATGTACTTAAGTATTTGAAGTAAAAGTAAAAAGTAAAATTTCAGTTATTTTCGGTAGGCATAAGAGCAGGGGCAGTTCTTGGGTTTCATCTTTAGGGGTTTTAGCCCTCAGTGAGAATTTAAAACAAGAAGAGTTTTATATTATATATTATATATTATATGAATACATAGTAAGCCAAAAGTTATGGTAATATTAAATGGCAAAAGTGGACACCAAAATTTTATGCATGATGTAATGATGCCAGTCTTGAATCAGATCAGTTCATGTATGTGTGCATTCTCTACAAACAGTGTGTCCAATGAATGCAGTCATTAATAAACACATATTCACAAGACAAAGACCGAATCGATAAATGTTATTTTTATTTAGTATTGATATTGCATTAATACTTTGTTTGTGCTACAACTCTGGTAATAAGAATAGTGACATTGCACTGCTTTTGGTTGCCGCCGTTATAGATATCTGTAAATGCCTCCAGCTCTGACCGCGCGTGCACGCTGCGCGTACCTGTGCTTCTCCGTAGAGCGTGCGGACGTGCAGTGACAATCTAGGAGCAGTGATTCGCCAAACCTCCCTTATTGCAGTCACACACATGTCTTCTGATTTTATTTTGTAGTAATGAGTAATGAAGATGCTTAGTGGAAATATAACGGAGTAAAAGTATATATTTTATAGGAAATGTTGTGGAGTAAAAGTGAAAGTTGACATAAATTTAAGTAAAGTACAGATATGTGAAATTTCTACTTACGTACAGTAACGAAGTATTTGTACTTCGTTACATTACAACACTCTATCTATCTATCTGTCTGCCTGTCTATTTATTGTTACATTTTTACATTTCTATCTATCTATCTTTCTTTCTTTCTTTCTTTCTTTCTTTCTTTCTTTCTTTCTTTTTATCTATCTAGTCTATCAGTGGCAGTAGCTAGCAGAATGCTTACAATTATTTGTATATACACCAGGTTAACAACATAATACACATTGTATGATATATGCCCCTTTTCCACCAAGGCAGTTTGAGTGCTGGTTAAGAACAAGAGCCTAATTTAAAATCAGTTATTTCTTTTTTGGCACCCAAAGCTCTGAACCAGGAAAAGTGGTTCTTAAGTATCACCAAAACATTGCTGGTCTAGACTTAAAAACCGTTTGCATCAGGGGCTGTAGTCGGGGTTACTGTGACAAACAAAGAAAAGAAAATGTTGTTAATAGAAAAGCAACATCTGCATTAATAGAAAAGCAACATCTGCCATTTTTGATGTTGTATTTGTGTTTGCTGCTGCTGCGCTAACGTTAATGTATAACGTTGTATACAGTGATGTAAGACTTGGCTCTGTAATGACTCTCTAGCCTTCAAAACCAGCACCAGTACTAGCTCTGAACCAGCACCCGGTTCTTTCTTGTGGAAAGGGGGAATTATACATGTTTGTTAGTGCTAGATGACCTGGTTAAGATATTTCAGAAAATGCTGATCTCCTGGTATTTGCACACATAATAGTCTCTAGTGTTTACACAGGATGTTTAAAAAAGGAGTAAGTGGAAAGTTAATAAGCAGTGTAGAAAGAGTGGGTTAGTTTGGAATGCTGACCAGAATGCTACAGTAAAATTCACTCTTTATGACTATGGTTAAGAAAAAAGCATCTCACAATGCAAAATACTTTAACGTTATTGTTGGTGGCCGAATCAGGTTTCACTCACCTCATCCAAGATCAGGAGTCTGAGGCTATACTAGGCACGTTCACTAAACCTGGAGAGTTGCAGGTCGAAAAAAATCTGGGCATCACATTTCCACAATCTTTGCTAAGAATCTATGGAGGAGTACAAGTCTGCGTCTTACAGTGTGCACAGTAAGTGGTGAAGGAAGCAAAGTGGCGTTACGGGAGGAAAACTAGAGACACAGTTCCAACAGGGTGGCTCTAGTGGCCTGTGGCAGGGACTAAGGAACATCACGGTCTTTTGAACACCAGCTTCTAGAATGGGGAATGCGGACACTTCTCTGGTAGACAAGCTAAATATCTTTTACGCACGCTTCGAGGCTGCAGCTAACCACACTAGTGGCGCTAGCAGCACAAACAGCATGCATGCTGAGAGAGCTGGAGAGGTAAACACGTTCAGAGCATGAAGTGAGGAGGGCATTCAGGAGAGTGAATACCAGCAAGGCAGCAGGACCAGATGGCATCACAGGTCGGGTTCTGAAAGCCTGCGCTGACCAGCTAGCACCGGTGTTCATTGAGATATTCAAGCTCTCACTGGAACAGTCTGTTGTCCCCTCATGCTTCAAATAGTCCACCATTGTTCCTGTCCTGAAGAAATCCCAGCCCGCCTGCCTCAATGACTACTGCCCTGTAGCCATGACCTCAGTAGTGATGAAGTGCTTTGAAAGACTGGTCAGAGACTTCATCACTGCATCACTACCAGACACGCTGGATCCACTACAGTTTGCATACAACCAGAACCGCTCTACTGAGGGTTCTATCTTCTCCACACTACAATGAGCCACCTCGACTGCAGAAAAGGGAATTATGCAAAAATGCTGTTTGTGGACTACAGTTCAGTGTTTAACACCATAATTCCCTCCACACTCACCTCTAAGTTGGAGGTCCTGGGACTCAACCTGCCGCTGTGTCAATTGATCTCCAACTTCCGGACAGACAGTCCACAAACCGTACGGGTGGGCAAACACACCTCATCCACCCTCACCCTCAGCACTGGAGGTCCACAGAGTTGTGTTCTGAGCCCCCTTCTGTACCCACTGTACACTTATGACTTTGTGGCCACTTCCAACTCCACCACCATCATCAAGTTTGCTGACGACACTGTTGTGGTGGGCCTGATTTCTAACAACGATGAGACGGCCTACCTACAGGAGACTCAAAACCTGGGGAGATGGTGCCAGGAGAACAATTTTCTTCTGAATGTCAGCAAGACTAAGGAGTTGATAGTGGACTTCAGAACAAAGCAGGAGCGGTCATACAAACCGCTAAAAATCAACAGTGGAGAGAGTGGACAGTTTCCAGTACCTGTTCACATCACACAGGACCTGTCTTGGTCCTGTCACATCAACACCCTGTTGAAGAAGGCCAGGCAGAGTTTGTACCATCTGAGATGCTTAAGGAACTTCAAACTACCCTCTCAGGTGCTAAAAACTTTCTACATCTAAACCATTTAGAACGTCATGACGGGTAGCATCACTTCCTGGTTTGGGAACAGCACCAACCACACCAAGCTCCCTGACCTGCAGGACATCTACAGCATGTGGTGCCGGACCAGGGCCAGGAAGATTGTAAAGGATCTCAGCCATCCCAACAATGGACTCTTTTCTTTGTTGCATTCAGGGAGATGCTTCTGCTCTTTGAAAGCAAACACAGAGAGATTGAGGAGAAGCTTCTTCCCGCAGGCCATTCGGAGTCTAAACCAGGAAACACCCAGGAACTAGTACTGGACCTCTGCCTCCATCTTCACTGTTTTTCTGCACAACGTTTTTTGCACTGTGTCACTTTAACTGTAACTCTGGACTGTCACTTTAACTCTGGACCTGCACAGCACATTGCCACTTTATACACTTTATACACACCATACTGCACATAGACACTTTAGGGACAATCATTAAAACCATACGTTTTTATGTATATACATCATTTTCCATTTATTTTTCACATATATTTTCATATTTTATATTTTTTTTTATATAGTTTATAATTTTTTATTTATCTATCTCCTTTTGGGTATATATTTTTTTTATCCCAAATTGCATTCCTTTTATGCAAAAAAGCATTTCACTGCATGTCGTACTCTGTATGTGTGTATGTGACAAATACAATTTGATTTGATACAACAGATAAGAATATTTAGTGCTTTACTAGAATCAGATTGTGATACACAAAGTGTTGAGTTGAAGACTTATAGCATAAGAGAGAGAGAGAGAGAGAGAGAGAGAGAGAGAGAGAGAGAGAGAGAGAGAGAGAGAGAGAGAGAGAGAGAGAGAGAGTCTCTACATAACAGACTGAGCTGAAAGCTGAAGCTGAAAGAGATATCTCCTGAATGGCATGATGATTTGTTATGGCATTGCTTTTATTGAAACTCTCTCCATCCCTTCACTTTAGAATATCTAGTCATTTAAAATCAATAAGCTTTTTATTTTTTTCTCATCTATTTACTTTCTCTCATGAATGATGGACATGGAGACACAACTGCATATTACACTTTTATTAAAACAATCCACAGCAAATAAATCAAAGATGTTCGACAGGCAAAATGAGCACTAATTAAATAAACAAATAAAGGTCAAAGCAGTAAACAGCACAGATTAATATAGAAGAATGTTGATATTTAATGTGTAATTAATGACTACAACTCTTACGATTGAAGAAAGAAAAAAAAAACATGATAATTATCTAGTATCCTACAGTATAGTTTATTTTCCTGAAGGTCAAACTCTTACTAAATAGGTTCAGAAGTTAAAAGCTTCAAAGTTGGTTAGAGATTCTTTCTATGAAACAAATGAGTTTGATATACAGTCCTTGAGATAAACCTTAAAGTCTAATCATAATGTATTTGGAGTGATAAAAATAAATGAAATAAACTTCAGGCCTGTAATCCTGCATATCCTTTGGTGGCAACTGGTAGCTTTTTGTGTTTTACATTACTTTGTTAACTTCTGTGCTGAAATGAAAAAGCAGCCCATTGGTGAGGTGAAAGAAGTCATAGTGAAAAAAATAACTGATGCTGGGAAAGACATACTTTTGATTTCGGATATTCAGGCATTTGAGGACAAGGATAATTTATTCCTTCTTTTTTTCAGATTATATTTTATTTCCTGTAACAGGGGTATAGAAAGAGGATATAGTTCATTTTGAAAAAGATGCCTTAAATTCAGTGAAATGTAAACGTCAAAGCAATGTCTTACAGACAGAAAATATTTTCCCTGTATCAGTATTCCAAAAAATGACCCCGGACATATCCTTCCCTAATTTCTTTCAGTCACTAATACATGTCTCTTGCTTATATGGCCAATAAAGCTCTATCCTAAAATGCTATTTCAGCATCAAGGCATGTTGGTCATGTTAACACTTGTATGGCACAGAAATACTCTAACTATCAGCCCTAGCACATTACATGACCAAGTCACATTTCCTATTGGTCACTTGTGACTTGTTTCCTACTTGACCTGCTAGATTGAGATGGTTTGGACATGTGCAGAGGAGGGAGAATGGTGATATTGGTAGAAGGATCCTGGAGATGGAGCTGCCAGGTAAGAGGTCAAGAAGAAGGCCAAAAAGGAGATGTATGGATGTGCTCAATGAGGATATGAAGTTAATTGGTGCATAGGGGATGATGGTGGAGTAGAGGATGCTGAGAACAGTGTTAGGTGGAAACAGACTTTGAGAAAAGCCAAAAGTAGAAGAACTATCACTATAACTTAACTTTTGAATTCTGTAGCTGCATCGTAAATCATGTACTACACACTATGGCCTTACACTATGCATTATGTACTCTACCAAGTGTAGTATGACCTCATCTGGAATACTGAAAAACTTCTAACCAGAAGTATCATTTATACTTTCATTTTTTTTATAATTTTATATAATATTGCATTTTATAATCTATAAAATGTTGCAAAATAAATCACATGCTAAGTTAAAAGATATTTGTAAAAGTATTGTCAAATATCTTGAACATTTCATCCAGTGTCATCATCTGGTAACCCCACCCCTCTTCTGACTATTTAAGCAAATTAACCGTAAGTGTATATATACACTTATATGCAAATTATAAACTATAAATAGTGTCCAACACTGCTTTTTTTTTTGGTTGATTGAGTGCATCATACAGGCGCATTGCTACTTGTTTATACCATACCACTCTTCATACTATACAATGGTGCACCGTGTGTGTCTTACAGTTGAGCTTTTATTCTTTGCTGTTGTACGTACTGTACCATGTTTATGGCCTATAGTCTGTATGTTCCTTGCCTCATTGCTCATACAGTAGTTTATGCGTCTAGTCCTGTTTTTCCACTTTGCTTGTTTCTATTGAGTTTCCTCTAATAAAACCACCTTCATTTGCATCTGCCTCCACAACCTAACAATGCTATAATCAGTGCTAATTTATTTAGACAAATGCTCTTATTATACAAGTGGATCAGCTTCAATAGTATTTGCCTAGGTTTCTTGCTCTCCTTAATTAAACTAGATTTATCCATATTCATGAGCATTGTAATTATTGTTAAAATAAGTTGCAATTATGGATGTTATTGCAATTAATAAAGTCATGAAGTTATCATTGTAGTCAAATTAATTGGATTTTGCTTAATGTATATACCTGTGTTAATAAATATACTTTATAATAGTTAAATAAAACATTTGAATAATATGACAACACTGGAACAATGATTATGGTGAACATTTTGTTTCACGATGAGTGTTGCTTTCATAAATGTTTTTTTTTTTTAGACTAGTGTATCTTTATAACAAATAATTCTGTTGGTCCAGGCGTGTTTAATTTTCTATAACATTAACGAGTAAAAAAAAATGTGTTGTAAGACTAAGATTATAGCTACTGTAATCATGCAATTTCTGGAGATCATTATTTTACTTAAAATGATATTACTCTCTTAAATTAAGTGTAATTTCTTTCCGCTGCACAATTTTAATTTCAATGTTGTATTTGCTGAGTAAATCTAAACTTCTTTACCTGCTGTTTTGTGTAAGCTGCCTGTATAGTGGGATAAAATAAGAATGCATTGGAAATGTACTGTACTACTTTGCCTTTGCGATACAGTATCAGATGATTAAGTCAAGAGTCTTGTTTACCAGCACCTTTTCTACTGATGGCATTTACATGTATCAGGATGTTTATATAAAGGTTTATGTAATTATACCAATGACCCTTCAACAGCATGTGGTGGGTTGTCATGTCTAATACAATTAAAAGAGGGAATATAGATATTGTAATAATATATGCAGATTAGATGTGTGTTATGACACCTTTCTATCATAGCCAGCATTAACGTTCTTAGCAGTTTGTGGTACATTAGCTCTTCTGGGACACCCATGACCCTGACCAGTTGTCTTTCTTTGGACCAGTTTTGGTAGCGACTAAACATTGCACACCAGGAAAACTCCAAAAGACCTACCTTTTGGAAAAAACATGACCAAGTCATCTACCCATCAAGCTGTTTTACCTTGTCAAAGTGACTCAGATTCTTATACTTGCCCATTATTCCTGCTTCCTACTCATCAACTTTGAGGTCAAAATATTCACTCGCAGCTTAACCCTCTGGGGTCCACAGGCTCGCCGGTGCGTTTTTGGCGCTTTTTTTTATATCCCACCCACTTTTAGGTGCCATGATGAAGAGATAATCAGTGTTATTCACTTCACTAGTCAATGTACATTATGTCAATATCAGTATGGATCGGATAGGATACTAAACATCTAAACATAGATGTTTATAAAGTATAGTTGTTTAGTCTTGCTTAAGCCTGCCGTAGACGACAACATTTAGAAAATTTCTACATAAAACATTATTTATTTCCCTAGTTGATGATTTGGTAGATTGTTTTCTTTGCCCCATGACCTTTACTAATAGGTTTTGTTTATTTAAATGTCATTTGTTGTGTCTTTGGTAAGGTAAGCAGACATCTAGTATTATTTTAAAAATAGCGATGACTTAAAATATCTTGGAGAACTGAGAGTCCATGTGCTGCCTGATATCCTACTGCTTGACAGTTTCCATTGTAATGAGATAATCAATATCATTCACTTTCCCTGTCAGTGGTTTTAATCGTGTCTCAGCTTCAGTGGCCTACACTTGCAAAAATACACCCACAAGACAATATACTAAGAACCAGGAACATAAAGGAAAAAAAATCAATGAGAGTCAGAGTGATGCTAGCCAATCATAGCTCATGTATGCATAGGAGGGTAGACAATAACAATGGTTTCTTTATAGTGTTACACCGCTCTGTGATGCGGGATGAGCAGCAGTGGGAGAAAAAAATGGCTTCAGATGTCTTAGACAAGCCACATAAATACACAAAAGTATATTATATCTCGGTACCTTGTGCACATTTTAAAACTAAGTGCGATCGGGCTTTTGCTACGGCAGCTCCAAAGTTATGGAACAATCTCCCTCTTTATTTAAGATCTGCTACCACTGTCTCATTGTTTAAATCTGCTTTAAAAACCCACATTTATTCTGTATGTTTTAACTTTGTTTGAAGGTGTAGAATTGTATGTGTTTTCTTTTGGTTTGTTTTGGATTGTGTTTTTACTTTTCTTTTTACTTGATGTACAGCACTTTGGCTGCAACAGCTGTTGTTTTTAAATGTGCTTTATAAATTAATATACTAAACTAAACTATATGACAAACTTTAAGCAATAAGCCTAAATTATTTTTCTAACACTTGACTGCGTTTTATTGTGTGATCGTTACGTACCCTCCAAAATGTATCTATGAAAATGCACATGGGAAATCAAGAGGAACAAATAAAATTGTATCTTTCCTTTATCATTGGACAGGGACTGATATAACTATAGAAAATGAATAAGTTAATGAATTCTTAAGCTTTTAATTTTCTCTAGAATCAAAGAAAAGTCTGGTTAGGGTATTCTTTGTGTAGGGATGCATCTATTACTCATAGGCAGGTGAATGAATACAGGATTTATGAATGTATTACAGGTTTTTCTTAAGATCTTTGTGGAATTTCCTGGCACCATTAATTTAGTTATTTTGTCGTGCTTGAGCGTGCTTTAGATTGATGATGCCAGAAGTGTTTACTTCATGGTTAATCTGCTATATTCAAAACTAGCCCACGCCTCTACAGATGCAGTAGCTTAATTAAAATAAACACCACACAGAGGTGTAGAAATGTCATTCCTGTTTCCTCCTCCTATTGATTTCTATGGAAATATATGGTTGGCTGAAAGATTTTCCCATTGTAAGAAAGAGAGGAACAAATTTTAGCAAAAAATAAGACCAGGATTTAACTCCTAAGTAGAGTTTTTGACAGATGGATGAATTGATGCCTCAGAGTGGGCCAAAACTTTATAAAATGACCTTGATGTCACACTGAAAAGCTCATCAATATTGTTTATACTGTATAGTATAGATATTTACAAGTATTGACTTGAATGGTTTAAAACTGCAAATTTGGTTTACTTGAAGAATATCTAAGATCAGGACATGCACGAGCAATCTAAAATAGTTTGATATTTTCAATGATCATATTGCTAAAAATTATACCAATGTGTTTTGTTAATCCAGTGCACTTTCTTAGAAGGAAAATGTGCCAGAACGAGTTAAGCTGACCATGCACTTACAACCTACACTGCATTGTGCTTTTTTTCAACCATTAAAATCCATAAATTTATGTTTAATATGGACTTCAGTATTGTAATACTTAGCTTCTCTTTTTGCAGTTCTTAGCAGACAGGACTGTATGTAATACTGCTCCTTGCTCGGGTCGATAACTCCAACTGTTTGGAGTTTATTTTAACAACTGATAAAACCAAAATGCTAGGTAATCTCAAAATGGTAAAGAACCACTGGTCAGGTGATCAACAAACAGGCTTTCAAAGGGCAGAAAATAAGAAATACAGAGCAAGGCAAGGATCAAAAACCAGACTGAAAGGTGTGAATAGCAATGGCTTTGTAATAACAGGACACAAGGAAACTAAACATATACTTTGCTGTGTGGTTGAAACTGAATGTGGTTTGTAAAGGTGAGTGTGTGTGTGTGTGTGTGTGTGTGTGTGTGTGTGTGTGTGTGTGTGTGTGTGTGTGTTGCCCTAGGATGGACTCGCATCCCATCCAGGTTATATTCCAGCCTCATTTCTTGTGTTTATAGGATAGGCTTTGGATCCACTGCAAACCAAATACTAAAGATATGCTTTATGTTTGAATGAAGGAATAAATGAATGAATGAATTAATTTGTAATTGGAAAAATATAATTTTCGTTCTTTTGTTACAAGTTTTCACCATGCACCAAATCTAAATGCTCTCACAAAATCATCATTTTGCATTAAGAGCTCCTTTAATAGTATGTTACTCTATGGGTCCCATTTAAACAACGCAGTTTATCAAGCCCCTTAATCAGCGTTTGGGAATAGCCCCAGCTCTCATGTAATCAAGCTCATCTGACATGGATTCATGAGTGATCCAGCTATTTATTTGTTCTTCATCTTCTTACTGCAGAGCAGAATACACCCTAATCACTACGAGCTGAAATTCCACAAATTCCTATTTCTTTTTTTTTCTTTCTTTTTTTTTTTTTAGAGAGAGAAAGCTTCGACTCATCGATCTAATGGTTTGAATTAAGTTCACGCAGGAGGTGCTTCTCAGATATTGTCACCTAAGAGACATTCAATTATCATGGAGGGATTTCAATAGTATTTTCACTTGCACTTGGACTTATTTGTTACTTAATATACATTACATTAGAGTGCATTATCATAGAAAGGTTTTTAGTTGACATAATGAATGCACTTCCTGATGCCCAGCTACACCATCTTCTTAGCTTAGCTTCATTAATTTTTGCAGTCCTAAAAAAAATTGCACACACATTGCATCATTATCACAAAGAAGGCCATTTTTTTTTTGCACTGTAAATCAATTTCTCATCTCCAGCCTTGTATTGATGCATTATTGAACAGATCTGAGAGAAGAGAGTGCTGGTTTTGATTTGATGTTGGCTTAAAAAAAAAAAAAAGCTTCCTGTATTAAGTGACAGAGAAGCCCTCTTTAGCGCTTCCGTCAGCAGAAAAGCGTCTCATATTGGCAAGTCAAGCTTGAAGGATAGTCAGAAGGGCAGAGAGATCATTTATAACTGGCTACTGGCAGTCTAAAGAGCCAAGCGAATATATATATATATATATGTAGAGCAGGTAAGCGTGGCATTTGTCATCCCGACACACGACAAGCTGGCTCGAAGCTGTTTGTTTTGCAGCACTAGGACATCTGTGGAAGAATTCTCAGACAGCAGGCAGGAAATGATCTCTGAATATCAAAAATAGATTCCTGTGCATTATATTTAACTTTCTTGGATGAAACTTTTTTCTAGGGAGCTTTAGGCCTTTTGTATTGTTTAAGTAGCATTAATCACATTAGCACAAGTAATTAGTATCCTTAATTAATGCGTATGTAACGACATACTAAAGACACAACACAAACACTTGTGGATAACAAAGTGGTTCAAAACAAATCATTACACTTTCATGAACATAGTAATATATTATAGTAATGAGTTATTGAAGAAGTGCAAAGCTAACTCTTGATTTCTTACTGGTAAGTTAGAAAGCACTTAAGCATTATTTAATATATTGTGAGGTTTTAGCAAAGAATAATATATAATTTGGACTACAGATGATACCTGGAGGGATAGCAGGTTTGCCTCACACCTCCAGGGTTGGTGGTTCGATTCCCACCATGCCTTGTGTGTGTGGAGTTTGCATGTTCTCCCCGTGCCGCGGGGGTTTCCTCCGGGTACTCTGGTTTCCTCCCCCGGTCCAAAGACATGCATAGTAGGTTGATTGGCAAGCGGTAGAAAATGAATGAATGAATGAATGAATGAATGAATGAATGAATGATACCTGGAAAAAATGGTGGATCAGACATTGGTGAGAAAAGACATTCAATTCAATTCTGTAACAGATCAAGCCTGAAATATCTGAGCGTTGCTTTGTAAGTCTCTCATTAACAAGAGATCTACATGACTTAAAGATAGCAACAACAACAACAGCCAGTGTAAAGGAAATTGATACCAGGGTAGGAGTTGTCAGTTGCATGAAAATACATCACTCAACATTATTATTATCTATTTATTTAAGTCTTAAGAGAAAATAATATTTATTTGCTTGTTCGATCCTTTATTTTTGATTTAGGTTCATTATATGGTAGAAAATATTCTATACATTTTTCCATAACAGTTCCATGCTTTTCTTTCCCAAAGAACATTGTCTGTGTGTGTGTGTGTGTGTGTGTGTGTGTGTGTGTGTGTGTGTGTGTGTGTGTGTGTGTGTGTGTGTTATATACAATACTCTTCAGCAGCCTAAAAGCATTTATTGATTACTTTCTACACATGGTTTTCCTAACATCAGCCACATCTTTATTGACCTGGCTATAATTGCTATCTATCATATTCCTGTAGGTTGGTGTGCAGAAAGTGATAAAGATGATAAATCCTTGGTAGGAATATATGTCTATTAGAGAAATGTTTAGGACATAATTCTTTATTTAATATTCTATAATATAATGTTCATATGGGGGGCGTGGTGGCTTAGTGGTTAGCATGTTCGCCTCACACCTCCAGGATTGGGGGTTCGATTCCTGCCTCCACCTTGTGTGTGTGGAGTTTGCATGTTCTCGCTGTGCCTCGGGGGTTTCCTCAGGGTACTCTGGTTTCCTCCCCCGGTCCAAAGACATGCATGTTAGGTTGATTGACATCTCTGGAAAATTGTCCGTAGTGTGTGATTGCGTGAGTGAATAAGAGTGTGTGTGTGCGCTGCGATGGGTTGGCACTCCGTCCAGGGTGTATCCTGCCTTGATGCCCGATGAGACACAGGCTCCCCGTGACCCGAGGTAGTACGGATAAGCGGTAAAAAAATGAATGAATGAATAATGTTCATAATATTATTACATGGTTAAGCTAGTTGAAATTAATTTTTATTTAGCAATTGGTTAAAATTTTTTGAATATGTTTGATGGAAAGGTTTCTTTTATTTTTTATTTTTTTTCATCCCTGTAATGTTTTAATACCTATTTCACTTATAAAGTGATTGCACTAATATAACTAAAACTCAAGGTATCACTATAAGTTTATCATGGCATCTCTAACATGCACATAAAATGGACAATCAAAAATGAACCGATAGATTGAACATACCATTTTGTAATGGTACTCTTCCCTTAAGAGTTTCATTACCATTGCTATCACAGGTGCTTAATTTCTCTGCATTTTAACAAACAGTTCATAAAATGCCACCTACTCCTTACTCTGGTGGCTGTCTGCATTGTTTTTACTGTTTTCTCAACTCCCACAGACTAGCATCCTGGCCCAAAAGTCCCATTACAGCCTCCGACCGACACAATCCCTTAGTAAATTGGCATGAACAAAACTGCATAATTTTCTTTTCCTCTGTCTCGCTTAGAAATTACCGATATGTTCTGGGATACGATTGCATCACCCAGGTGGGTGCTCTACATCCATGGCATCCATTATTTTGGAAAAATAAAATAAAATAAAATCACACGGTGATTCATTCGAAATGTAAAAATTCACACAGTTAGACATATATTTTAACCATTAGGCCTTGTCACACAAACCAGAATTTGGCAGTGCTCGATGGGGGAGAGTTATATAACATGATCTGTTCTATCCAGTTTTGTACCCACTTTCCTGTGCCTCCCAGAAATGTAGCATTGTAGTAAAAACAACCACATGGCAGCATGACTCTCCTCTCTCTCTCTCTCTCTCTCTCTCTCTCTCTCTCTCTCTCTCTCTCTCTCTCTCTCTCTCTCTCTATCTATCTATCTATCTATCTATCTATCTATATGTTTAGATAGATAGATAGATAGATAGATAGATAGATAGATAGATAGATAGATAGATAGATAGATAGATAGATAGATAGATAGATAGATAGATAGACAGTATGTGAAACTCTGGTTGGTGTAATATTTAAATAAATCTATGAGCTAAATCGAATTTGTGTTTTTATGTTTTAATTATGCATTAGTTTGTTTGTTTGCCTATTTATTTATTTATTTATTTATTTATTTATTTATTTATTTATTTATTTATTTATTTATACATTTATGTATGCATTTATGTATGCATTTATGTATGCATTTATGTATGCATTTATTTAGTGTTTGTTTGTTTGTATTTATGTAAATTTGTTTGTTTGTTTTGCCTGACCTTTTTGGAATGTCGCAGTTTTAACAAAGGTTGCCTTATGCTGAAAAGTGTCTTTGTTTTCTATAACTTTAATAGGCAATATGACCAACAGGATGTGAGTTTAACCCCAGGAATAAGTTTATACATTAACTATCAAGCATACAGTAAGGTGGTTTTTATTGACTCATGATTTGTTTAGACTCACAATATAGTTAACATTAAGGTTAACGTATCACTAGTTCTTTTTTTGATAATTAATGTCTTAATGCCTGATTACTCATGTACTGTTTGTAAACTGTCACAATTGTAAAATAAATAAATAAATAAATAAATAAATAAATAAAATTGTCACAATTGTCACAATTGTCAAAACCTTCACAGTATGACAGTAGGGACAAGAAATTCTACAGTGTTGTATAAAAGTGTGTGGTCTTTTATTTACAAAAGGTATTTAGTAATAAAGTAAGTGATGTTATTGTGTAGTAGAAGAAAATGTGTGTTTTTTTTCCCAAGCAAACACAAAGTTACACTATCTTTACACTATCGTTCCTGCTTGTGTAACCAGGACAAGGCCATGTGAGCATAACATGCAGATATCAGTATGATGACTGGTGATAACATTATTGCATAGTGGTTTGATTTCACATCACCTTATTCTTGGTTTGTTTATACCTCCCAAAAACTTTAACCTCTAGGAATTTTTCTTTTGCTCAGTTACGACAATGTATCCGAGTTAAATACAAATGCAAACGGTGCTAAGAGGCTCATAATGGTTTCAAATTAAAACAAATTAGCATTCAATAGCACTGTAGTTAATGGAAACCAACATGAACTTGCAAAAACTTTCTAATTCTAAATGGCAAGAATTATCACTTTGAATTTTGTGCTGTATCACAGGGGTCATGAGGATAATTACATCAGTCCAGTGCTTTCATTTGCAATCATAAGGTTACTACCTGCTAAAAATGCTTCCTGTGAATTTGGCTGTGTTCACAGACAAATTAACATCAGAATAAGGTTCCAGGTTTGGGATTCATGTCATTGAAAAAATCCGTAGAAAAATCCACAGAATGATATGAAGAGGTGAAAGTGGGGTTGATTTTCTTTCTATCCCAGACTCATGCAGACTATTAGCCTAACAGTTCTTTCAGTTGATTACGCAGAATGATCCAGTACACTTCTTTGACTCATCTTTTACATAATACACATGAAACCAGGTAGATTACTTATCAGAATCAGAATATTGTATTAATCCCCAATGGGAAATTGGGTTCGTTACTGCAGCCAAATCACCAAAATAAGAATACGAAAATTGTGACATATACACTAAGATATAAAAAGTATTAATAAAACGAACATTTAAATAACTATAGAGAGGTAAAGGTACTGTATATTGCTGCACGATGTGATATGTTGTTGTACAGGGGAATTATTAAGTCAGATAGGAAGGATTTCTGTGTCGCTCTCTGGAGCACCTTGTTTATACTGTATACTATTTATTCTGTAATACAATTTTTTTTCCCCTTAAAATACAATGGAAACTATAGAAATAACCATTAATACTGAATATCAGTGTTGTGTGTGTGTGTGTGTGATACTATTCCTTACATAATTAATTTTATTCCCTTAAGACTTGAATATACATGTTATGATTCAGCCTGGACTTTGGCCACGTGCATGTGTTTGTTATTGTTCCTCGTCAGGTGTCTGCCCCGCCTTCGTCTGCTCCTCCCTGTCACCACACCTGCTCCTCATTATGTCATTATTGTCTTGTGTATAAGTGTGAGCCGCATTGCTGATGGCAGCGCGGAATCTACTGTTGTCTTTGTCCTGTCTCTAGCCCGTGTCCTGTTTCGTGTTCCTCTGATATTAAACCCTGTTTGTTTTGCTATCCTGCGTTTCGGTCCGTTTCTGTCCCGCGTCCATGACAATACATGATTGAATACATTTTTTCAATCCTAACAGTTATGCATGTACTGTATGACAAATAAAAAAAAGTTGCATCATATAACACTGTTACAAAGCACTGAAACTGGAGACTCCTTCTATAAATGAGCAATAGCCTTAGAATATATCATGCATCTAAATAAGTTGCTATTATAGAAATGTAATTATGTTTATCTTCTTAGTTTCAGTCTCAGTCCTACCATTTATATCTTACTGCGTACAGAATAGAAAAAAGGATTTGATTTTAGATTCTGGGAAACATGGCCTTTGAAACATTTCAGATGCTGAATAATTTACAATGGTATTATTTATTATCATGTACAAACACAGTCTTTCCTGAGTGAAGTTCTTTTCTTCCTTTTTCCATTATTTATATGGCCATGCTTTGCCTGAAAAACGGTGCATGGGTAGAAAGTGATGTGACAAATTAAGACCAGAAGACCCAGAAGACTAGGAGCCATTAACTTACACAAACTTGACCTCTGGTAACTCAGCATGTTCCTACAAATCAGGTCAAAGTCAGAAATATCAAACAATCTATAACGCTTACTTTTTCCAATCTGTCGATTTATATTAAGGCACATTTTTTTAACTCTTTTGACTCATTGACTCATACGTACATGTGGTGAGATATTATTCGATGAGATCTGCAGAGATTGTATGTGTTATGAAAGTAATAACATGGAGGAAGGATACTTCTAATTCCATGTCATAAAACATATATCTTCACTGGTATGGAATCTTATATAGAAGATATCTGAGTTTAGCAGCTCAGACAGGTTGGAGTGAGATCCATATTTTTATGAGAAGCCCATAAATTATTTGTCTCCTAGCATTTTTCATTCGTAATACAGTTACACTGAATATAGCAGTCCAAGCTCCAACACCACAAGCTTGGCAAAAATGATGCAGAGAATGTTGTTTGACAATACCAACGTAAATATAAAGCAATTGTTCATAATAAAAGTTGCGGGTCTTATGGAATAATAACGGAAATGCTTAACTGTTTCCAATTCCAGGGCTACTTTGATAAATGTAGACTATTAACATGGATTATATAACTGTTTCATTTAATATTCAAAAAGTATATATTCATATTAAAGATCTAAGTGCAAAACACATTTTAAACATAAATGGAAATACTTTATATTAGGCTTTTAATATTTTATAAACAAATAACTGCAGAAATATTACTATCGCACATGCAATTTTCTTGAGGCTTTTAACATTTCTGACCGATATTATGAGGTCAGGAAAAGCCCTTAATGCATTTGTTGACACCCACTAGAGATTGTTCTAGCTCTTCATCTAACAGAACAAAGCACAAATAATGTTATTCTATCTTTTTTTTTTTTTTTTACTATAAATTGCCTGATTAAAGTTTAACACATGGGCTTTGTATAAATTATTCAGGCTAGCATGTGTCCCGAACTCACAGGGGTGAAGGAAGGGATGACTGAGCTTAGCTTACATATAGTCAGGCATGGTACACGGAGAGGTGACACGAATATACATGCTGTACTTTTCACCTCATGCTTAATCATCTCTTTGTGGTTTTTTTTCACATTTAAGAGTGTTGTCATTTGTCTTCCAGGATTTCATTTCCATGTATTATTTATATCACATAATAATAATGTGTTCAAAATGGATACAAGTACAAACAGGCACCTCAGTATTCCCCAAAATGAATAAATAAATAAATAAATAAATAAACAAACAAACAAATAATAATTATTATCATCATCATCATCATCATCATAATTGACTTCTGTGCAGGCTTGAATGAGCAGTCAGATATGAAGCTCAAATAAAGGTCATGTTCATTAACATTATCTTTAGTTGCCGTCCTCAGCCAAGCTACAATGGTTTTATTAGGTTAACAATTTACTATTATTGTTGTTGGGATATATATTCAGCTGAATTTGTGAATCACAAACAAATATAATAATCAACTTTTGGTTTAAACCTTGCTTAACTTTGGTTTAAATCGGACTTATAATTCATATTGTTTTGGAGCATGAAACAGATACATTTACATACAGTAACCCTGCTTTATATTAGTAATCATTCCAGTAACATTTTATTGTAAACCAATGCCCTGTTCTAACTACCTAATAATTTATAGTGCAATTATTTATTATAAAATACTAAAATCACATTTTGCTGTAAAACAAAAACTTTAAATTTACAGCAATATTTTATAGTGTACAAACACGGTTTCCAGTCTGTATACTAAACTCTGTATACATTATATGGCCAAAGGTTTGTGGACACCTGACATTCACCCCCACATATGCTTGTTAAATATCCCATCAACCTCTTTGCTGTTCTAATAAGCTCTTCTCTTTTCTAAAAAGGCTTTCCACTAGACTTTAGAGTGTGACTGTGGTGATTTGTGCTCATTCAGTTAAAAGTGCATTAGTGACATCAGTCATTGACTGTGGATGAGGAGGCCTGGCGTTCAGTCAGGGTTCCATTTCGTTCATTTCTTTTGTAATGCTATAGCATACGAAGCCATATATAACTGTGTGCTATATATATCATATACAAATATAGATACATCGTGTACCTCATATACAAATGAAGTCCTTGGTTTGGATTACTGAAAGAAAAAAATAGCTAAATGTTTAAAATTAACCTGACTAGCAATTGTCATCATCACCACTTAAATGCAGTTCAATGAAATTTCCTTTGCATGGCACTTACAGTATATATATAGTACTTTACCATTTGGACATGTTCTTATGTGCAAATCTACAGTTTCCAAGAAACTCTCCTTGTTTCATTCAGAAAAAAATGATTTAAACTGTTTTTCAGAAGTGTAATTCTTTAGAGATGATCCACAGAAGCAGGAGGTGAGTCACAGCTACAGAAAGAGAGTCACGGCTACAGAAGAGTTTCAGGATAAGTTCCAGAGGACAAGAGGAGCCACAACAATAGAAGTCTGTCAGGATCAGGAACTGACATCACAGCAGGCAGCAGAAGTGCATGTATTTTGTGTGTGTGTGTGTGTGTGTGTGTGTGTGTGTGTGTGTGTGTGTGTGTGTGTGAGAGAGAGAGAGAGAGAGAGAGAGAGAGAGAGAGAGAGAGAGAGAGAGAGAGAGATTATCACATATGCTTTTATCCTATAATATGATCGGAGATAATACAGGTTACTTTTCCGATAACAAAACTATGAAAACAGTGTCGTAGTTCAATTACTTCCTAAAGTAATATAATGAGCCTATGTTTGAGATGAGACTACAAGAAGAAAAACCCAGCTTTCATCCACATCATCACACCAGGAGCAAGGCCAGTTCCCCTATTGTCTCTGGGGTAAATAGAAATGTGCACTGATATTCATTGGCTCCGTTTCACCCTGTGTGGACCTTTTCCGCTTCGTGCCACATGATTAGCCCACTGAATGATTGTGCCTGTGCGGTTATCACGTACCAGGCCACAGCTGGGGGACCTGCATCCAACTTCATTCAGCCACGGTTCATTTCCTGTGTCACCCATTCATGACATTCCAATACATTTTTGCAGGTCAGCTCTGACTATGATTAACTCTGCACTAGATATTAAAAGATTAATCTCCTCCCACTCGTGTCGGCCTGGTGGGAAGAGAAATGAAACCGAGCCAGACAAATCAGAGGGCTGGGAGTTCGATTTCAAAGGCTTTGTCATATCAAATGGGGACAAGAATCCAAACAGGAAGGCCAAGCTGGAATGTAATTCTTCCCCTCAATCCACTTAATGGACAATCTGGAAATGGTGTTTATTTTTTAAATTGTAGGTTTGTGACCAGTCTTTGCCCATATTGTTCACAGTTATAGTTTATCTACTCTATCTATCTATCTATCTATCTATCTATCTATCTATCTATCTATCTATCTATCTATCTATCTATCTATCTATCTATCTATCTATCTATCTATCTATCTATCTATCGATCTATCTTGCTGGCTTGTCTATTTATTTTGCTTGCTGGTTCCTCTTTGTTACACTAATTCCTTTGTTCGATTATATTTGTTAATATTTTTCACTAAAGCATAACAGTAACTCTCTAAAATAAGAAAAAAAAAGAAAGAAAATATCATTCCAGGTAATCATACAAGGAAAAATGTCATTCACCAGGTATCCAACCATCTGCCAGATTTTGGCTTGAGGCACAATACAGTAGACCAACGCAATTATGACTCAACCCTGTATAACTGCACAATGTACAAACCTCCCATTTTGCTGCAATCAAACAATTCTATTAATAAAAGTCACGGAAAGCAGCTGGTTAAAACTGAGCCTGAAAATGCATTTCCTTTTCAATCCTATCATCTCCTGAAGCCTGTGAGCAACTCGGCCTTAAAATGGCAGAGCTTAGCCGAAAAGCCAGGTTATCCTTTCAGTTATCTCGACAAGTGCATTAAACACTCTGGGACCGAGCTGCTTTCGTCTTTGCCCCACTTCCTTTTGTTCAGCCCGGAGAAATGTTATCAATGCCCAGGCCCCCAGTGTCATGTCAGGCCCTGAACATGAAGAAAGAACACTGTAACCCGTAGCGCACACACACACACTGACCCACACACACACCATTCACTATAATGAAACAGGCTACATAATGTGTGCAGCCTCTGTACCTTTTGCAACCCTGTCACCGATATCATACATATTCATAAACAACCTGCTTTGTACACTGTAGACGCATTAACTCCAGGGTCCTTCACCTGCCTGCCCACATTTTAATGGTTCAGCGCTGTTCATGATCGAATGAATGCATATATACATTAAAAACCTCAACCAGGCAGGGTAATTAATTAATTGCCAGCAGCTTGGAGCTGTCAGCGAGTATGTTTGTGCTGTCAGGTTTCTTTCTACTCCGGTTATCTGGTTTCCTCCTAGCATTATAGGTTAGGACACAACAGCTATGAATATTTAAAACGGATTCTAATTAAACCTGGTCGCATGAAGTGCGCACGGGACAAAGGCATGAAACTGTACTCCCTGCATAGCCATTGATAGAGTCTTGCAGCTGGCCGACATCATCTTTACTCAACAGGTTGAGGAAGGGATCGGAACCACCAGACTACCGCACAGAGACAATGAATATCTATTACATAAATGATAGCCAACTAGAGTGAAGCTGTGGTGGAAATTAGAGTGCAGAGGTTTGGTGGATATTGTTGCGGATTGCCCCCATTCAGTGCTCGTTAGTGTCTTTGCGTGTGTTGTAAACAGATTTATATCAAGGTACTGAATGCTTGAATGCTCAATTCTCGTTGGTCAAATAGTGAAGAATTTTTTTTTTGGAACAGCAGATCTGACAATGCCGGCTATAATTCAAATCACAGGTTTTATGTGATAAAAAGTTTCCTATTGTGTTAGTGATTCTATAGGATTTAAAAGGATTTGGCACTGTGGGCTGTGCATAAAATCTAAGGACTGACTTATGGTTTAAAAATTTGCTGCTGTTTAAAAAATAGAAACTTTGAATTGTTAATATAGTGTAAAGAGATTTTAATTAATAGAACATGTTTAACATGTATAGAAGAATTGGATGTAACACAGCATTTAACATATAGTAACTATGAACAAATTGGATAAAGCGGCATTACATATAAATAACACATAAAGTGGTGTTATTTAATTAATTAAAAAAATAAATAAATAATGCACCATTGGCAAATTGCTGCTATGGGATGAATGGAAAGCTTTGGGGATGTGGAAAATAAGCAATTTTCAACTGGGAGCAGTAAAGTCACTTCACATCAGGTTGCAAAACACAAGCCCAGTTGATTCTTTTATTGTAGCAGCATACCCTAGGTTTCTTATGATCTGGTACGTATGAGGAGATGCGTGTGTGTGTGTGTGTGTGTGTGTGTACATGGTCTCTGAGATTTCATTAATCAGTTGTGCATTTAGCTTTTTGGGCTTTAAACAATGCCTTGCTCATCACATGTGCGCTAGATTTCAGAATAAAAAGATGTCATCTATAAGATGTGTGTTTCTGATTTGTTAAAGTAAAAATGTAACTACTGTTAGCTCCCTTATTTTGAGTCAAGGGTCACACTATAGCTAAAGGACACATGAGGATTATTACACACAGATCCTTAAACAAAAGCATCATCCAATTACACTTAAGGTCCTTAAAAGTGTCCCTAGCTCACTTTTAACTTTGAATCCGCAGTGGACTCGTTTTAGCCAATTCTAGATTAGTCTTGTTCACAAAGCAGTGGTTTCAAAGAATTTCCTTTTTACATCAGATATCCAAAAACTGATTTATTTAATTTAAAACTGGCCTGTTGTACATAATCACAATACTATTGTAAAAAAAAAAAAAAAAGTATCTACATTTATACAAGGATTGTAATTCATTTGGTAAGTAAAGAGTCATTTTAGGTGGTTGTCTTGTAACTCCAAGCTGGGATGGAAAATGAACTGTCTAAGACATTATTCCATTCCTGTAAAGTCTTACTGTCCTCTGCATACATTTGTAATTTTTTTCCCACACAGTGTAAATAACATTTCCGGACCTTGATGAATTTTGATTACAGGATTCCAGCCTAAAATAAATTAAATGCCAGACGGGTTCAACCTCCCATTGGGAGAGAAATTAACTCATATTCAGGACCAGTTTGTGTTTTTTGCTGCTTGTCCTGCTTGACCCCATCATGTTTGATTTGTTTATTAATTTATTGTGTGTCCACTGCTTAATTAAACACAACACAAGGAAGTGATAGCAGGAGATAGCAGGAGATGGACGGACAGTATTTATTTGGAAGAACCACAGTATTTTACCCAAATGAGATTTGTGGAGATCTGGCTTCAGAGAAAGGTTTTCAAAATTTGCAAAGCATGTTGGATGGCAAGCTGCAAAAACTGCCAATTAGAGGAAGGTGAAAGAAAAGTGGAAAGTGGACTCAAAGAGATGAACTTCATTATCAGGGCTCCTGAAGAGACTTCTGACACATAATACTAACAAACACAAGGAGGCAATTTCTGAAAACAGGTAATTGCTGTTATATATCAGCTGGTAAAAGCTTCTGCAATATTGCAATACATAGAGTAATATTCAAAACAAATAATGCGGTAGACGTACAAGACATAAACCGATGTAGATACTGGTCAAGAGCTTTAAGGTAATGTTCACATTTAACATCATAACTGGGGGAAAAAAATATGTAATCTCTGTGACTCAGTGTCTTAGACCATGGATCTTTAGGGTTTTTTAAGTAGCGTGGGAAAAACCAAAACAACTAATGAGCAGCATTTACTTGACCTTGTTGATGAGAGAGGTCAATGGAGACAGATGTGTTGGAGTTGGCAGGGAAGCTATGTTAACTCAAATACACACTCTACAGCTGTGGAGAAAAGTATCTCAGAATAAGCAACAGACCAGTCCTTGAGACATTTGGGCTACACCAGCAATAGCAGTCTAGGGTTAGTTTCCATTTCTGTTAACAAAGAACATGAATGTGAGTCTACAATGGCACAGGTACACTGAAATGGACAATCAACAGCATCTTTAATAATGGTTTGGTCAAGAATGATGTGATCACAATTAGATGTTTTTTGCACTGGGCATGTTCTCACCCTGCAACTCATGCTGTGGAGACTAAAGATCTTAAAATCGACTGAGACACGTGTAGGTTATTTTACTTCCTGAACAAGCGCAGAACCATGTACTGTATAAGTTCAGTCCAGTGCAACCAAACTCGTCACCACCTACAGGTACAGTATAAAACCAATGAAATTTATTTGAAATTTGAAATATTTACAATTTTATATATTTACATATATATATATATATATATATATATATATATATATATATATATATATATATATATATATATATATATATATATATATCAAAAACAGACACAGTAAAAGTAACTCATGTGTTTATGTGTGAGTTGAATTCAATTCAATTCAATTTAATTTTATTTTATTTGTATATCGCTTTTACTGTAACAATGGACATTGTCTCAAAGCAGCTTTAGAAAACATAAGAAATATAGTAAAAAGGGTTTATTATCCAAAGATTAATATTGTACAAAAGTTCAAGATTAGTATTAGACTTATGTTTAAATGTGTTTGTATTTATAGGTATTTTGTATTGTATTTTGTTTGTATTCAGAGGTAACTGAGGTGACTGTGGTGAGGAAAAACTCCCTTAGATGTAAGAGGAAGAACCCTTGAGAGGAACTAGACTCAAAAGTGAACCTCCTCCTCGTTTGGGTGACACGTGAGGGTGTGATTATAAATTGTTATTCTTATTATGTATAATGTCCTTTCTGTAGATATATTCAGTCCGACAATTGTGTATTGATTAGGAGGTTGTTGTTCTCAAAGACCACATAGTAGTTAGCGTCTCCTCTTCGAATGTCTAAATCCTTAAGCAAGAGTAAGTGTGAGATACGTGTCAGTTTACACACAAGGATCTATAGATAAGTTTGAACAATTTTGCTATAAAAGTATCTACAGCTAAATACACTTCTATAACAGAATTCACTAAAGACCTTGAAGTATTAAATTGCACTAAAGACCTTACAGTATGAGAATTAATCCTCACTGCATTGCTTATTACCATCTGCCATGGTTACCAAGGCTGTGGAGACGTCAGTTTGGATGCCGTCACTTAGACGTGGGATTGCCAAGGATATTGTAATTTATGGCTTTACACAAAGAAAAGCATTTTTAGAAATGACGTAATTAAATAAAGCAGGTGATCAATAAACTGACAAAAGACAACAAAAGAGTCGAATGAATCACTCTTAATAACCCCATTAAACAGTGAAATTAATACATGTCATCAGACTAACAGTTTTATAAGAAAGATTAAATAAGATTCTTTGACATATGATAGGCAATCAGGAGGTCCTTTTGTAGATAAACATATCTTTAGAACCCTCGAGTCAATTTACATACATTTTACTTTATTTGTTGACCGAACAGTACAATATGTCATGTATAAACTCATTTCCATGAAAGGTTAAGCTTTTATGCGTTCAGTGTCAGATGATGTAGAAACATATGCAGTTGCCTAGCAACATAGCAACATAAATCAAAGCACACAGCGTTTTCTTTTCTCTCCCTCTGCCATCAGTTTGATGGCTTTTGAATAGAGTATGTTTCAAAAAAAAAAACAAAAAAAAAAAAAGAGTTCTATCCTTAAGTGCGATTCAAGAGCATTTCTGTTTGTCCTTCAGTTTTCACATTACATTTTGAATAAACACACAGAGACAGTGGTAGTAAGCTGTTGCTCCTGATTTTAGGGCCATGTTCTATAGGCCATGTTCTATAGGCCATGTTCTATAGGGTGAAACTGGTGTACAAGCCTAAAAACATACTCTAAACATTATGCACCATATGGGAAGTTGGAATCTAAAGTGTTTGATTGCATGTTCTGTTTGATATACTCAATGTTTAGCAATTAGAGGTGGACAGTTTTTGTCTGAATCCAAAACAGATGTAAATCTAGCAGCACATACAGTATGTTGCTCAGAGGTTTAGCAATAATATGAGACCATCACTGGTGGTAAAAATAAATTGTTTAGGAAAACGTCTTTTAATCTTGCCTGTAATTTGGGGTGAAGATCTAAGAATTATTTATAATTTAGGTACAAAAATTCCTAGATCTTCACCCCAAATTACAGGCAAGATTAAAAGATTAAAAAGCAGTAGAAGCATTACCAGTAGTAATAGGTTCCCTGAAGCCTAGCCCAGGAGACTCGGGGCACAAGGCAGTGGACACCAAGGGGACAGTTCCATCCTATTGTACGGCACAAACGCATACACTCAAACAAAAATACACACACTATGGTTAATTTAGAAACTCCAATTAACCTATAATTCATGTTTTTGGACTGAGGGAGGAAATCGGAGTACCTGGAAGCATGGAAATCCCTGAAGCATGGGGAGAGCACTGAGATGCGATGCAAAAATGCTAACCAATATTAAACATGCATTATTTATTCCCTTATCATAAAACATACTTTGTATAGTCAAGAGTTTGTAACTTATTAAAATATGCATTTATACCTGATGAACACTTTCCACTTTGTCCTTCTACTTTCTCTATTATTCTTTGCAATTACACACATAGTACAGATGAAACTTGAACTATACATGTGTTTATGCTGACATTCATTTCATAAAGTCTTCACTATCCTTATTATTATCTGTTAAATATACTACTTTAACATCATACCAGGACTTAAAATTTAGCTTGAGGACAATGTTCATTGCTAGAAACACATGAAAGAAACCAAAACAAAAACTGCTCAATCTGATGTGACTCATTTCAATGTCTGTACTGGTATCAGTTCCAAGTGTGAACTTCTGTTGAATTGCAAAATTACTATTTTTTTATTGACTGACATAAGTAATTAATGGAGTTATTACTACAGCTACTCCTGGTGCTACAACAACTACTATTACCTCTTCAACTATAAATAATAGTACTACTACTCCCACCGCTACTTCTACTACTACTGCTACTACTACTGCTGCTGCTACTTATACAATTGTTACTATTACTGGTACTACTACTACTATTGGTACTACAACTACTATTACCTCTTCAACTATAAATAATAGTACTACTACTCCCATCACTACTTTTACTACTACTGCTGCTACTACTACTACTACTACTACCACTGATACTTATTCTATTGGTACTATTACTTGTACTACTTGCACTACTACTACTACTACTACTACTACTACTACAACTACTACTACTACTACTACTACTACTACTGCTACTTATACTATTGGTACTATTACTTGTACTACTTGCACTACAACTACTACTACTACTACTACTACTACTGCTACTTATACTATTGGTACTGTTACTGGTACTACTTGCACTACTACTACTACTACTACTACTACTACTACTACTACTACTACTACTACTACTACTATTATTATTATAAGCTTTTGTACTACTACTATTACTACTTCTACTACTACTACTATTACTACTGGTACTACTTCTACTGCTACTACAGTACTTCTACTACTAACATTGCCTCTTGTACTACAACAACTGCTACTGATATAACTACCACTACTTCTACTATTGGTACTACTTCTAATATTACCTCTTGTACTACTACTACTATTGTTTCTACTGGTACTACTAGTGAAACTACTACTGATACTGATACTACAACTAATATTACCTCTTGTACTACTACTACTGTTATTACTACTACTACTACTGGTACTGCTACTACTTTACTACTACTACTACTCCCATAACGTCTACTACTACTACTAATAATAATAGTATTGTGGGTGAGTGACAGGATGTTTTATAGTCACCTAACCAAATAACATTTTTGAAATGAAATGTAAGGAAGAAGGTTCATTCCAAAAAAACAAACTGAAGTTGTAGTAGCAGTGAGGAAAACAGAAAGTGTTAATGTTTTTTTTTCCATATATAAAAAATCTTTCCCCCCAGGTGTTAAAGCCACTTGTGACTGAAGCGTGTCCCTGTAAACCCCTGTAGTAACAGTTTTGGATGACATTGCAGATGGGGCTCACTGCTGGCATAAACTGATTTTGTTGACACATGCCAAAATCTCTTCTCTGTCTCTCGTCTGTGTTGGCTGAAATGGGCAGAGATGTGCAGATACATTGCACTCTCTCTAAGCCCCCCAGGCATGTCCGTGGCTAGCCGGGCTGCTCAGCTACTGTCACGGCAAAACCTGTCAAGGAAAACTGACTGCACTGAGACTAAATCTGCAACCAGAAATCTTACTTGGTCTCTTTCTTATTCAATTTCAATTGACAGAACCTGGTCAATGGTCACTGGGTGCAATGCAGCAGATCAAAACCTTAATATTATAATCATATGATTATTGTCGTTATTAATATTAATATTATTATTATTATTATGGAAGATAAGATTCCAGACATTGTTCACAGCCAAGAGAATGTTTCTAAGATATCACAGTCCTTTTTTTATGTTTTCAAAACCAGCCTTCATTCATTCATTCATTCATTCATTCATTCATTCATTCATTCTTTTTCATCTTGTTGCTTGAGCTAAAAGGATAACTCATGAATATTTTTGTTGTTGTTGTTGTTGTTGTTGGGGGGGGGTAGCTATATTTGTCTTTTTTTTAAACATTTTTTTTTCTTTCATTTTTTTTTTGTTTGTTTGTTTTTTTGAAATGTCATGTAAATCAGTTTGCAATTTCCTTCTTGGTGAAATGAGTCTGTCCTTTGCTTTGTTGAGAAAAAGCAGCTTTGCAGCTCAGCTAGACACATAATTTAATTTATTATTCGTTTATATATTTTCCATCTTATGCTTCGAGGCTTCAAGAGTTGCTGCTATGGCTACACAAACGTTTAGTATTACCAGTGCATATAAAAAAAAATCTCTCTCAATCTAAGAAAGGTTTCAAAAAGGCACACTTTTAAGCTTGGATTTTGACATTTGTTTATATTTTCCTGTATATCACACTAGGCATGCTGAAACAACCACAACAACAACACAACTAGTTCTCAATCACAGCGTGGTTTCAGACATTTCATTTCATAAATAATAAAATGTTCATCTGGGGTTTACTGAGATATTGACATTTCAGTGTCTGTGGAGTGTGCAACCTTCAAACACTCTTTATTTTGATGCCAAGATATGTACGGTAAATCAAAGCACAATATAGCTCAACGAGATTTCAGACAACTGATCTTATTGAAGCAGCCTGTTTTTCATCGTTATAAATATTTTTTTGTCTGAAGATGGTTTACTATGGGCTTGTATAAAGAAATTAGATGGAGAACAGTCAGGGGATGTGGTTCCTTGAAGGCAGCGCGACAAGGCGTAAAAACATTAACATCGTCTGACTGATGTTTCTCTGTACAGCCATTAATTGTCCATATCAAAGGTGTGAGCTTGACAAAGATGAGATCATTTGCTCTAACAGTGCGCTAGTGGGAGGATTAATATCCTAGCATTAATGTAGATCTAGCAGCCCACCTCCACAGTCTGAGCAGACATGACCTTGCATGCAGAAAGAAATTTCGATATTTACTTAAGGGGTGGGGGGAAATGTCAAAAAGGCAATGCGATAAGCAGAGAAAGGCTGACCTTTTGTTTATTTTGTGCTTATTGTGTAAGGCCAAAATTGCCTGAGCCTCAAAATGCCACAGTGCAGCCCTCCATAGAGATGGAAGATTAGCCTCTAGATGCTCTACTCTCTGACCCAACTACACACAAACCAAAAAGTATTGACAGAGCATCATTATCATTTCTGTTTGTATTCCGCAGTGACATGTTAATCACAATATGATATTAGAGCCACATGCACTCCTGGACACTTGATTGATTCCCATAATAGCTTAAGATAACTCAGTTGACATTTTTTTCCCAGGCTTCCATGATTTCCTCTCTAGGATATATTGGTGCTTGAGAAATGAACCTGACAGCGAGAACCGTGAATCATGACTATCGAGAAGCTCAAATGGTCAAGGCTCAGCCAGGGAGCACAGCTTCTTAAAATTTCGCCCAGCTTCCACCGATAATAAAACATGCACTGAGCATCAAGCTACAGGATGAGCCAAACAGCTTTGAGGATACTTTATCCTGTTTTCTACACTAGCAGAAATATCACTCGGGCCCATGCTTCCTTAAGCTAACGCTTGGAAAATGGGTTACATCATGAAGAAGATCCTTGAGATTAAAAATTTGGCTACATTTGGTCTTATCTTGCATGATGTCATTACTTAAAAATAATTCTGTGATTATCCTGCATGCATAACTAAATAAATATCACCATCCTAAAATGATGTAGTTTAAAATTTCATTCCAAATCCTTTTTCAATTGCTATTTGCTAAGCTAAATCCACAGCTAGTGTATGAGGCTGGGGAATACCTTCAGGAAGGGATATCACATGACTCACATCTCATTTGCAGTTTTGATAATGCTAGAGGATGGGAGCAGACAGAAAGGGACAATATTCACATTTCATTTTTGGACCAGCGCCCAGCGGACCTTGTTGTAAATACCACTGTGAGCAAAGAGTGACCAATATTGGATTTGGCAAAAGGATAAAATACAATTTATGAAATGGGTTCGATGTTGTAACACCGTGTTGTCTGCAAATGTATAGCCTTTGGCATTCAATCTCATCACCCTCAACCCATGTGTTTGACTGTGTGTTAGTCTCAGTCTCAGTCTTTTTGCTGCTGGCCACCTAAATGCACCATGTTATAGAGGTGCAATAGGTTTTCAGACCCCATTTTTGCTCTTTAGTCCTTTCAGTGCATATAGTACTGTATATCCACTTTAAAGTTAAATACTCAGTTACTTTGTCAGCTGTACTTTAAACTGTAAGTGTGAGGTCGTTGAGGTCTTCTTAAAACGTCTATCTTCACCCCAGATTCGGGTTCTTGGCTTGATACAGTATGTCAAAGTATATCACACCATTCAAATTTCCTTTCTTCCTATTAATGCCTCAGTACTGTTTCCACCTTCATACCAAACTATCGGTACAGTGTTATTGGGATCATTGATCAATTCAAGTTCAATGTTATTTAATAGTTCATTGTCACAATGTTAAATGACTGAAGAACTGAGAAGCACAGGAGGTTAAAGGATGGGATGGGATGAGATGCAAAAAAAAAAAAAGTCAATGCGGTATGTTTCATGTAAAAGGAGAAAAGAGCTTCAAAGAGAAAGGAACAGAAAGCAGATTGTTATGGTATTGTTCCTTTTCTGACAGAGTCTGAGTACAGATCGTTTTCTGATAGCTTACAAGTGAAGCCACTCTTTCTTTTGAAAAAAAAAAAAGACTTTACTGAAACTCTGCCTTTCGCTGCAATATATAACACTTATAGGATCAAAGGAGATTGTAGTCAGGATGGTCTGATGATCGTAAATTTGCAATGATTCTTACCAAACAGCTCATGGGTAAAGTTATGAATGGTGGCGGTGAGAAAATGGTGAGACCATTTAGTAGTCTATAAGAACAGGCTGCATTGAGAGTTAGTGACTTAAAAAAGTCTAAAAGTACATTTTTTGTCTCCATTCTTCAAAACATGAGCCAGTTTGCATCTTCAACATTTTAGATTCTCTACTTAAAATAATCTCTTTAGAAAGTTCCTGTTGTCGTGATTCTATTAAGTTTAAGATGTAAGCATTTTTTACTATAAGTAAAAGAAGTATGAAGCAGGTGTAGAACTCCCAGTGAATACTAGCGAGAATTAGACGGTGTAAGTCTACATCGAGAAAGTGAGAATTGAAGATGATGCTGAAGGTGATGATGAAGGTACACAAATGGTAAGAAATCCACAATGAGAAGAGGAGAGTGAGAATGAGGAAGACCGTGATGGTGAATAAGGACGTCGAGTGTGGCACTGTGGGAGGAAACTACAGACCCAATTCCAACATGATGGCTCCAGAAGCCTGTGGCAGAAAATGACTTTAGACTTTCAGACTTTAGCCTCAAACACCGTCCTGGAGAATGGTGAATGTGGATAAGTCTCTGGCGAACACTTTTTACGCTTTCTTTGAAGCTGCACCGGAGTGTGTCAGAGCAGGAAATGCTTTCATCATCAGAGCATGACGTGAGGAAGGCTTTCAGGAGAGTGAACACAAGGAAAGCAGCAGGACCAGACGGCATCGCAGGTCGGGTCCTTAGAGCCTGTGCTGACCTGCTAGAACCAGTGTTCACTGACATCTCCCTACACAGTCAATAATTCCCACATGCTAGTAACAGTTCATTATCATTGCTGTCCCAAAGAAACCCTAGGCTGCTTGCTTCAATGACTACTGCCCGGTAGCCCTGACCTCAGTTGTAATGAAATGGTTGAAAGGCTGTCATTACCTGACATTCTGGATACATTACAGTTCACACACTCAAGCCTACGATGCCATCACTCACCTCTTTCACGCATGAGTCATCTGGACACCAGGGAGCTAAAATGCTGTTTGAAAACTACAGCTCAACATTTAACACAATAATTTCCTGATAAATCAACATCAAGTGTCTTATCCTTATCAATGAAGCACCCCAGGGTTGTATCCTGAGCCCCCTGCTGTACTCACATCACATTGTCAAGTTTGCTGACAACACTGTTGTGGTGATATTTAGATATCTGAGGTCATTTAAGATGCAAAGGAATTTCCACACCTGCACCATTGAGCTCATCCTGACAGGAAGCATCACACCCTGGTTTGGGAACAGCACCAAGCAGGATAGGAGAGCAATGGTGATGTGATCAACTAAGCTGCAGTTTATCTACAGCAAGCCGTGCTGAACCATGGCCAGAAAGATACTAAAGGATCCCAGCAGTTGAACAATGGGATATTCTCGCTGTTGTGATCAGGAAAGCACATTTGTAATCCATTTATATTTTTATTCATTGTAATTAGGCTGCGTCTATGCAGATTGATTTTCTCCTCTTTATCTATGAAAAATAATAGTCTCCAAACTAAACTCCATCAAAACTCCTACAAAATTAGAAGAAGGAGTGTAGGAGACAAAAAACAACAACAACAAAAAAAACATATTATTTCTGCATGTTCTAGCTGTGTGTGTGTGTGTGTGGGGGGGGGGGGGGGGGGGGTTCATTTGGGTCCTCCGGTTTCTTCTACGGTCCAAAAACATGCAATGGAGGCTGAGTAGCATCTCTAAATGGATTTAGTGAGTGAATGGTGTGTGTGTGTGTGTGTGTGTGTGTGTGTGTGTGTGTGTGTGTGTGTGTGTGTGTGTGTGTGTTTGTAATTGTGCCTTGTGATGTTTCATACCTTGTGCCCTGAGTCATCTGACATAGGCTCCAGGCTTCCTTCGAGCCAGTGTAAGATAAGAGTTAAAGCAAATGTATGTATGTATGTATGTATGTATGTATGTATGTATGCATGTATGTATGTATGTATGTATGTATGTATGTATGTATGTATGTGTGCTGTATGTATTTATGTGTGTATGTATGTATGTATGTATGTATGTATGTATGTATGTATGTATGTATGTATGTATGTATGTATGTGTGTATGCATGTACTGTATGTATGTATGTATGTATGTATGTATGTATGTATGTATGTATGTATGTATGTATGTATGTATGTGTGCTGTATGTATGTATGTATGTATGTATGTATGTATGTATGTATGTATGTATGTGTGTACTGTATGTATGTATGTATGTATGTATGTATGTATGTATGTATGTATGTATGTATGTATGTATGTATGTATGTATGTATTGTATGTGTGTGTGTACTGTATGTATGTATGTATGTGTGTATGCATGTACTGTATGTATGTATGTATGTACTGTATGTATGTATGTATGTATGTATGTATGTATTGTATGTGTGTGTGTACTGTATGTATGTATGTATGTGTGTATGCATGTACTGTATGTATGTATGTATGTACTGTATGTATGTATGTATGTATGTACTGTATGTACTGTATGTATGTATGTATGTATGTATGTATGTATGTATGTATGTATGTATGTATGTGTGTATGCATGTACTGTATGTATGTATGTATGTATGTATGTATGTATGTATGTATGTATGTATGTATGTGTGCTGTATGTATGTATGTATGTATGTATGTATGTATGTATGTATGTATGTATGTATGTATGTATGTATGTATGTATGTGTGTACTGTATGTATGTATGTATGTATGTATGTATGTATGTATGTATGTATGTATGTATGTATGTATGTATTGTATGTGTGTGTGTACTGTATGTATGTATGTATGTGTGTATGCATGTACTGTATGTATGTATGTATGTACTGTATGTATGTATGTATGTATGTATTGTATGTGTGTGTGTACTGTATGTATGTATGTATGTGTGTATGCATGTACTGTATGTATGTATGTATGTACTGTATGTATGTATGTATGTATGTACTGTATGTACTGTATGTATGTATGTATGTATGTATGTATGTATGTGTGTATGCATGTACTGTATGTATGTATGTATGTATGTATGTATGTGTGCTGTATGTATGTATGTATTTATGTGTGTATGTATGTATGTATGTATGTATGTATGTATGTATGTATGTATGTACTGTATGTATGTATGTATGTATGTATGTATGTATGTATGTATGTATGTGTGTATGCATGTACTGTATGTATGTATGTATGTACTGTATGTATGTATGTATGTATGTACTGTATGTACTGTATGTATGTATGTATGTATGTATGTATGTATGTATGTATGTATGTATGTATGTGTGTGTGTATGCATGTACTGTATGTATGTATGTATGTATGTATGTGTGTACTGTATGTATGTATGTATGTATGTATGTATGTATGTATGTATGTATGTATGTATGTATGTATGTATGTATGTATGTGTGTATGCATGTACTGTATGTATGTATGTATGTACTGTATGTATGTATGTATGTATGTATGTACTGTATGTACTGTATGTATGTATGTATGTATGTATGTATGTATGTATGTATGTATGTATGTACTGTATGTCTGTATGTATGTATGTATGTATTTACTGTATGTATGCATGTATGTATGTATGTATGTATGTATGTATGTATGTATGCCAATATATGCATGCATGTGCTGGATATCATAGTTCATTGAGCATTTAAGTTTGTAGTTATGAAATACTGCTGATTTGAAATACTGATGTGTGCAATTTGTATAATTGCTTAAATACTTCTGAATATCTTTGTTAGTGGCATCTATGTTAGTGGCAGACGTGAACTCATGAAATGTGAGCTTGTGTCCCTTAGTAATACCAAGTGACCTAAAACCTTCTTTTATTAAAAACAAACAGATGAAAGTTTTTTTTTTGCTTGCTCACCTCTTCATCCTCTTTGCTCTCTATTTTAAAGGAGGTGTGTTTATATGTGTCACATAAGTCATTACCCCTTTAGCTCATCTCTCACCCAGTGCTTCCTCTTCATGATACATTGACTTTTTTCTCTCATATTGGTTTAATTTCATATCATTTGTTATATACATCCCACAAAATTACTGTCACATCTAAATCCAATACCATTGCAAGATCCCCCTCCCACTCATCTTCCTACTGACTCGGTGCATTCATTAAGGTTCTGTTTATAAATGCCATACCTCAATAAACCATATAACTTAGTCGCAGCTTTTGCCTACGGTGCACTTAACAATATTTTGAGTTATTGATTTTACACGTTTTGATCATACAGTCTTTTTATCCCTAGATGCTTTTACGCTGTCTTTTTCGCCCTTTTTTCTTGTCTGTTTACTATCTCTTGGCTTTTGGCTGCCAATTTAGATTACTTGCTTAATGCTTCCCTAATTATGAAAACTTCAGAGATACTAATATACTGTCCTTGCTTTAAATATCAACTTTACCAGTTGCCAATAATAATAATAATAATAATAATAATAATAATAATGACCATGCAGGTGAGGCTTATTATCAACAGCAGAAATGAGTCATGTGTGGTAAAGTTCACTTTTACAACAACAATAATAATAATTCACAACAACAATAATAATAATAATAATAATAATTTTTATTATTTGTTATTGTTTGCTTGTTTGTTTGCTTGTTTTTTTTGTTTATTTGTTTGTTGATTAAGGGGCACTTTATTTGTATTTCCACTATAGGCCCAGCTCAATCTGTATCATGCCTGCTGTCTACATAAAGTTGATAATAATTAATTATTATTTTGTACAAATCTAAAGGTAAATAAAATAAAGGTAAATCTAGAGGTAAAATTTAAACTGTTAAAGAATATTTTATTTATACATTGAAGAAGGTTGTTTTCAAGTACCAGGATATTTAGAACAAACCTGGTTGTTCTAAATATCCTGGTACTTGAAAACAACCTTCTTCAATGTATAAATAAAATATTCTTTAACAGTTTAAAGAATATTTTATTTATACATTGAAGAAGGTTGTTTTCAGTACAAAACATTTAGAACAAACCTGGTTGCCTCTGCCAGGAGATTAATATAGAATAAAAGGCTTTATTATTGTAGCATATACATTACAGCACAGATAAATTCTTTCCTCGCATATCCAAATTTTGGAGGTTGGGGTCAGAGCACAGGGTCAGACATGATACAGCACCCTGGAGCAGTGAGGGTTAAGGGCCTTGCTCAAGGGCCCAACAGTTGCAGCTTGGTAATGCTGGTGCTTAACCCTAAGACTTGACCACTTGTGCCACAATTGATATTGCTTTTTCAAAAATGTAAATGTCAGAAATATTGATTTTAAGGTTGCTAATCATTTCGAACATTTTATTATTATTATTTTTCAAATATTGTTACTTAGACTGCTGTTCTGCTAACGTGTTTTACCAAATAACCAAGGTACTGCAACAAAAACCTTTATTTTGTGTAAAACACAATGATGAAAATTAGTGAACAGCAACCATTGTAGTGTAAAAGAAGATTGTGAATACATTTTCGAGGGTTACTGCTGTCAAAGATCAGTGTGAAGTCTAGAGGCCCTTGCTTTGAATGACATCAACACATCTGTGGCTGAAGGACATCACTAGCATAGATGTGTTGAGATTTTGGTTCACTCTTCTTCCAGTCTCTTCCAGTACTAAAACTAAATGTAGTGTTTTTTTTTTTTTAGTAATAACTTTGTCGCCATGGATTTTCCAGAGGTTTTCAATCAGGTTTAGCTTAGGACTCTTGGCTGGCCATTTCATTAATTCAGTGTTCTGAGCTTTAAGGAACTGCTTTAGCCATTCTGCAGTTTGGAAGTGTGCATTGTCTCGCATGACAATTTGAGGCTGATTGGGAGATGCTCACAGTGATGGAACCTCATCATGCTAAAGGAGGTTCTAATAAACAATTGCATTTGCTCTCCGTTGTAGCTGTATAAGAAGCCCATCAGCTGCTGCAGAAAAATCCCCAAACCATAAAACTTGCAGTTCCTTCCCTGTGAATTCTTTTTAAATAAAAATTATTTATCATCTTAAAGCAGTAAACTGTCTGCAGTACACTGACCATTAGCATTTTCCTAAGAATATAAGAGTAGACTTTAGCCTTTCACATCCTTATCCTAAAAGCAAATTTGGAGTCTGGTATTTAATTAATATTAAACCAATAAAAATGCATTAACTTGGTTTGATGGTGTGTGCAGTCATGTATTTATTTGTTTGCTTGTTTGTTTGTTTGTTTGTAATAATTGTAATTTTCTTATTTCTTATGTAATTAGGGTGAAGTAAGAAAAAAAGCTAAACTGAAGGTAGACTGGCTTGTTAGAACTGGGTGATATCCTTTTCTTGTTTTGTTTCTCCACTTATGGATGCACAAGCATGTTCATTTATTGACATAAATATAGCAACAGAGTAAGAAAGGGGGTAAAATGGCTTATAGGCAACTAAATTCACTATAATCTAGTGTCAAAACCCTAAGGAATGCTTGAGTCTGCACAGATATGGAGCCTTAAGATAATCCATTAAGTACTTAAGGACACTTAGTCCAAAATGGAACTAATTTGCATAAGCTTTTTGCAACCTGCGAAGAGAGGGAGATTTTCTACACTAGAACGGTACATCAGAGGTAACAAACAAACAAGAACATTTCTTTTAAAGAGTTTTAAAACTATTATTAAAACCTAGAATTATATAGAGAACCTTGTAGATCGTCAGACAGCAGGTACAGTACTGTAATGCTGCCGCCTCCTACTGTAGCTTCATCCTTCAATCCAGAACTTATGCTATTGTCTGTTTGGATTTCTGAGAATGTTCTTCCCATGTTGGTTGTCTTTGGGTTCTTCAGTTTGTTCCCGATTCTAACCAATAAATTGTATGAACATTGAGTACATGGTGCATTACAATGGACTGCCAGTTCCATTAAGGGTGTCTCCTCACATCATGAACAGTTTTCTTAAGATTCGTAAAGACATATCAGAACTTTGCAGAAATTCTGACCATGGGAGAACCCCATTTAAAGTATTAAACCTTTAACTCTCTAAGGAAAGGCAGATGACTGGTAGGTGTAAAAGTGAATGAGTAAAAAAAAAAAAAAAAATCACAAACAAGCAGCTTCTAAACAAGCATCAACAACAAAATAATGTCACCACTACTTACCATCTTATCCATTTTTGTGTGATTCTTTTTTTTCTACTGCTCGTTAAAAATAGGCAGCTGCTTACCATATCAAAGGCAGAAACCCGAGAGAGGGAAAACGACAAGCACAACTTCCCTGTGTTGAACTGAACGACTGCTGTCGCTTCATGCTAAACACAGGGTGTTGAAACTAAAGTTCATCATGTACTTTTCATCACCAGGAGTGTACATTATTGAAATTTTAAAAGGTAAACTGCTACACAGCAAGTGTGGATAGGAAGAGATTCTATTTTGATATTTTATTTTCTTTTGTCAAGGAAAAAATTGCTGTTTTTGCTACTGTACACTGCACGCCTCAGCAACTTCTCTCAGAGGAGCAGTTGGAGGAGAAGGCTGCCTTCATGGGTCTTAAATAAAAAAAAAAAGGTGAGCCTTGCAATCACTTGCAAGACAGCTGTTCTCTGCTTTTCGATTTTACGGAGGTATTAACTGGGTGCATGTCTGTTCTATGTGTGTGTGTGTGTGTGTGTGTGTGTGTGTGTGTGTGTGTGTGTGTGTGTGTGTGTGTGTTAGATAGATGACAGTGGTGTCTGTTGTGACAAACTGTCTGATGGGTTTATACCCGATGTGATGGATAACAGAATCCAATAATAATAATAATAATAATAATAATAATAATAATAATAATAATAATAATAATAATAATAATAATGACCATGCAGGTGAGATAGCTTATTATCAACAGCAGAAATGAGTCATGTGTGGTAAAGTTCACTTTTGTGCCAGATGGGGGCACCATTTTAACTTTAATTCACCTCTATATTCAAACCTAACCCCTTCCATAACAGAATGTCACACTGAACCGATCTTTTCACATAGTTTATTTATTTATTTATTTATTTATTTATTTAATTTTTGCGATATCACTCCTGACCTGTTTTGTCCTTCGGTCGAAAATGTGTGATAATTCTGTCCAGAATCTAGGATAGAGGACTACCGACCACCTGCAGTTTGTCAGCTTTACTCACATCAATCACAAGGGGCTTCATGTGGACACGACTTGGATCTACAGCTCACACAGAATACGACTATAAAGAGCAATATAGATTCAACATGACACAACACACTAAAAAAGCGCAAAAAAAAAAAAAAAAAACAATTGTCGGGGCGCAAATTGCGCATCCAGAAATAATCAACCGCATTTCATTTTCTTCATAACATTCAAGTTTGTTTGATTTTTTCCCTTTTTTTCTTTAGAAAATATACTTTGCTTTGGGGTGCTGTTTAGCTAAACTTGAGTTCAATAGTCTTCGCTATCGCCCTATAATCCCCCCTCCTCTTCTTCCTCCTCCTCCTCCTCCTCCTCCTCCACATCTCTCCATCTCTGCATTCCCTCTCTCCTCTCCTCTCCTCTCCCTCTCCTCCCTCCTCTCTTCTCTTTCACCGTGCGCAAACGCACCGCGGTGTGGAATACTCGATCTCTCTGACGCGCGCTGGCGTCCTTATTCCACCAAAGTCTGCAGGAAGAAGAATAAGTCGTTTCCAAATCGAGTTTCGTTGTCTTTTTAAAGCGCGGACTTTTCTCTTTTTTTCTTCTTTTCTTTGCTGAACTACGCCGGGACTAAAACTGAATTATTCATCCTCCGCATCTGCCTTCGTTGAATATGGGAGCGCACTGTCTCTCGCCCCGCTTTTTCGCAATCACATCGGAGCGCATCGTTTTGGAGAGCGTGAGTTGAGCGTTTATCAGTGCTTAGGGAAAAATCAAGAAAAGCGTGATTTCTTTTAAGTCTCCGGAACTGTTTGGGGGTGGTAACTGAAAAGGAGATCTGATCATCAACGTCCCTTTTCCTTTTGGCCTCTCCTTGCGTGTGAAGCGAAGAATGCCGGCGCAATTTCCACAGCCGAGTCAATGCAGAAATGCGCCTTTCTTCAGTTCTCCGTTGGTTTTTCGGGTGAATTTGTCCTCCTGAGCTTTTGCTATGCCCCTCCAGTGCTCGGCTGTCTCGGGGATTAATGGCAGAATGTGCGTTCAGGACAAGTGGAGGCTGACTGGAAGAGACGCGAAGGCTGAAATTGGAGCCTGAATGGACAAATTCTCCAGGTCCCGTGTAAAGTACGGTGTCTTCTGGAGAGAAGGCGATATTTCGGACGCTGCTGGTGAGTTTTTCGGTTATTCAGAGCTGATTGTTATATCATTCGCGCACAGTGTTTGAGAATCAATCGAGAATCTGAAAGCACATTACTAGCACATAAAAATTTTGCTTAGCTGTTCTGGTACACCCTGCATGATAATGATGCCCTCAATTCGTGTGGAAAGGGTTTTTGTCCTTTGAATTGGATTTTAATTTAAAAAATGAGTTTTTCTTGATTTTATCTGATATATTTTAGTTGCCATTTTAGCAGTTGCTCTTATTATATATGTATATCACAGTCGATCAATTAGACAGCAAGCAAAGACCAATTTTGTTAACTTGTATGCGCAGAAGGTTGAGTCAGATTCTAATACAGTACTTCTATGCAAACTATAGATATTGCTGTGTAAAAATGTGCAAACCATACTTGTTTTGATTTTCTGTTTGTTCTCCCCCTCCTCTAAGGTTGCTAAATGGTTTTCTGGGGGATTTTTAAAAGGCAAAAATGCTGCTGCTTGTACTGTTGGCCTTTTCCGTATCGAGTGCATTTTCTGACTCGGATACTGAACTCTCAGCCGAGACCTGCAGTGCCTGCTCTTGCATGTCCATTGAGAACGTCCTCTATGTGAACTGTGAGAAAATAACTGTGTACAGGCCAACGCAGCTGCTCCCTCCACAATCCAGCCTCTACCATTTGAATTTCCAGAAAAACCTTTTGTACATTCTTTACCCAAACACTTTTCTGAATTTCACGCACGCAGTTTCTCTCCAGCTGGGCAACAACAAGCTGCAGAACATCGAGGGAGGGGCCTTCATGGGACTCAGTGCATTAAAACAGTTGCACTTAAATAACAATGAATTAAAAGAGCTCAGAGCTGACACTTTCCGGGGGATTGAAAACTTGGAATACCTCCAGGCTGACTACAATTTAATCAAGTATATTGAGAAGGGAGCCTTCAACAAATTACATAAGCTAAAGGTTGTAATTCTAAATGACAATCTTATACAGAGCCTGCCTGAGAACATATTCCGCTTTGCCTCCCTCACACACTTGGATATACGAGGAAACCGGATACAGAAGCTCCCCTACCTTGGAGTTTTGGAGCATATTGGAAGGATAGTGGAATTGCAACTGGATGACAACCCATGGAATTGCACTTGTGATTTGTTACCTCTGAAAGCTTGGTTGGAGAATATGCCCTATAACATTTTCATTGGAGAGGCTATATGTGAGACTCCCAGTGACTTATATGGCCGACTTTTGAAAGAGACCAATAAACAAGAACTATGCCCTCTCGGAGTTGGCAGTGACTTTGATGTGAGGATGCCACCTTCCCAGCCAGATTTTGGACACACCATATCTAACATCGCACCGTCTACAATAGCACCCTCAGTTACCAAAGCGCCGAAAACTACAAACCCCTCCAAAATCTATGGGAATGGAATTGTTGCTGGTATTCCAGTGGGTAAAAATGGCCAAATTGTATCCTACCAAACCCGAATCCCTCCCCTTTCCTGTCCTCAGCCCTGCGTTTGCAAAGCTCATCCATCTGATTTCGGCATCAGTGTGAGTTGTCAGGAAAGAAATATCCAGAGTCTAGCTGATCTTACACCCAGACCTCCAAATTCCAAGAAGTTGCACCTCAGTGGTAATTACATTAGAAATATCAGCCCCACTGACTTCCAAGGGTTTGAAGGATTAGATCTCTTACACCTGGGCAGTAATCAAATATCCACTGTTCAAAAAGGTGTGTTTGGAAATCTGACCAACCTGCGCAGGCTATACCTTAATGGAAATCAGCTTGAGCAGCTTCACCCGGAAATGTTCCTCGGCCTCAGTAACCTCCAGTATTTGTATTTGGAATATAATGCTATAAAGGAGGTGTTAGCGGGGACATTTGACTCCATGCCAAATTTGCAGCTCTTGTATCTAAACAACAATGTGCTCCGAAGCCTCCCTGCATACATTTTTGCTGGTGTGCCTCTTGCTCGGTTGAATCTAAAGAACAATCACTTTATGACTTTGCCTGTGAGTGGCGTGCTGGACCAGCTCAAATCCCTCACTCAGATAGATCTGGAAGGCAATCCCTGGGAATGCTCATGTGATTTAGTCGCTTTGAAACTGTGGTTGGAGAAGCTGAATGAGGGGGTGGCTGCCAAGGAGGTCAGATGTGCATCCCCAGTGCAGTTTGCAAACACTGAGCTGAGGGAGCTGAAAAACGAGATCCTGTGTCCTAAGCTCATAGCCAGGCCTCCTTTTATCCTGACTAGCGCAACCCCCCTGGCCACGTCAATGTCACCTGCTGGAGTCGGGAAAGCGCCTCCTGGTGGGCCGGTGCCTCTGTCAATCATGATTTTAAGCATCCTGGTGGTCTTGATCCTCACAGTGTTTGTTGCTTTCTGCCTGTTAGTCTTCGTGCTCAGGCGAAACAAAAAGCCTGCTGGGAGGCAGGAGGGACTTGGCAACCAGGAGTGTGGCTCCATGCAGCTCCAGCTGAGGAGGCACAACCACAAATGCAACAAAAACGATGACCTGGGCGGGGAGACCTTTATCCCGCAGACCATTGAGCACATGAGCAAAGCCCACACTTGTGGATTGAGAGACTCAGATGCCGGCTTCAAGTTTGCCGACTCCCAGAGACCGAAAATGTTCTTACGCAACAGCGCAGACAACGACAAGGACTCTCTAACGCTGGACGCCAGGAAACGATTAAGTACCATTGATGAGCTGGAGGAGTTCCTACCTGGAAGAGAGTCCAGCCTGTTCCTCCACAACTACTTGGAGAACAAAAAGGATTTCAACAGTATAGGGGTGAGTGCTTTTGAGATCCGTTACCCCGAGAAACCACATGACAAAAAAACAAAAAAGTCATTGATAGGGGGCAACCACAGTAAGATAGTTGTTGAGCAGCGCAAAAGTGAATATTATGAACTAAAAGCAAAACTCCAAGGGACCCCTGACTATCTTCAAGTACTTGAGGAACAGACAGCACTCAGTAAATTTTAGGCCTCTCATCTTCATGTGCCCCCTACTTACAAAAAAAGTGCCTTTTTGGAAAAAAGAAAATATCCATGACCAATGGAATACTGGACACAGATTTCATTACACTAAACTATAACTTAGAATTGGTGTTTGTGTAACTTCAAATATTATTATTTTTTCAAAAGTGATGATGCCATTATAAAGTATAAAAAAAAATCATTAGTCTATAAGAGAGGTTATAGAGTATCTTATAAACAAGTGTAGTTTGCTGCTAATGAAATGGGTTCCATCAAGTTATTGCTTTTGTTTTTTAATTACCAGATGCTTTTTTGAATTTTTATTTTTAAACAAATTGTTGGGTTATAAAAGCGTATCATGAGTGTAATGCATATTGTCCCTTGTTCGTTGTTTTTGGTTGGAAGTATTTTTAGGGTGCTTTGGATGACAAAATGAAACGGAGTTGAAGATTGGCAAGCCGGGCACAGGCATGAACCTTTCGGAATCCCCAACCCCCCCCCCACCGGATTTTAATTTGACACTTTTTCTGGTGGATTAAGTTGTAATTGAAAGCACTGACAGTTCCAACGTCTTTAACCGTCTGGATTATTCCGTCTATTGTTTCTGTAAGGAGCCATTGAAATTTGTTCTAACGAAATGTGATTCCTCTTGAAGTTTTTGGGTACGGCACATGACAGGACATTCATAAACCCAAGAAAAATATCTCCATAGCTGCTTGCCATGTAAGCGTATCTGATTTATTTTGTAAGTCGACATTATTTGTATTTGTGAGGCAGTTTTTAAACGACAAAAACAATCCCATCGAGACGTAAACGGATTCAAGAAAACGTACAACAACAAAAACAAAAAAAATAATAATCATAAAGGACAAAAACACTGAAGACCACTGTCATCTGTCAATCAGTAGATTACTTAAGTTCATATTTAATTTATTTTTCTATGCAGGACTATTTAAAGGCTATTGGTACTATTTAAGAACACAAGGGACTTTTTTGAATGCTACAAGTGATTTGAGTTATGCTCTGAACAACTAACTCGAACATTTCTGTTCTATGTGTCCCAACATGTATTTTTCTGCTAACCTGAGCATAGGAGCTAGCGTCTGTGATAGTGATGTAACTTTCACTATTACATTGCAAGAGGTAATGCCTCATAGTGTATCAAGTCCAACGATCTTATAGCCCATGAATATTTTGTCAAAGAATTTTTTAACAATATGCAACCAAAATAAGTGTGCATTAACGTGATACGATTCTGAATTTTATGAATGTGTTATGGGATTCAAAATAGAGTGAGGAGGAAGGCGTGTAGATCGTTATTGTTTTTTTTTCTTTCTTTCTTCCTTTTTTTGATTTTTTTTTTTTTTAATGAGGACTGTACATTTTTACATTATCTTTGAAATTCAATGTGTTTTTGCTAAAGATCTACTGATTTGGTCAGAATCATATCACACACCTTGTGCAATATTATTATGCTCAGTCATGTTAGCTTGACAATTTTATTTTGTCCGCTCGAGTTGATATTATGGAGAGACCAGTTTTACGTTCGGAAAAGAAAGAAATATATATATTATTCAGTCCTTATTTAAGATATTGTTAAGTTAATGATTGTTTGAAATAGAATGTACCTTGAACAATAAAATAAATACAAATTTTCTATACGAGAAATCAACATAATTTCTGTGTCGGTATAATTTTCGATGTTTAGGATTTTTTTTTCCTTTCATTTCTGCAATAAATGGACTGAGATGCTTATTAAAGAATTTCTGAAAAATACTACCATAGCACCACATTTAAGCTTGAATTTGTTGTAGTTGTTTTTTTTTATTGTTTTTGGTTTTTTTTTCTAGCATGTTTAACTTTTTTTAAATCACTACTGGAATATGAGAGACCCCTATTTTTTCCATATGCTTAATGAATTGTTTATGCATTGTTGTTATACAATATACTCATTACAAGATACAAGTTGAAAAAGGTCATTAGAACATGCTGTTTTGGTGAATTTATCTAAATCGATCATTTGAGTGATCTCATGTAGTGCGCAAGGGCCTAGAAAATGACCACAATCAGGTGTCCTAAATTAGTTTCCATTTCTTTTGAACGTCTCAAGATCATTCAGATGCTCTTGCTTTGGTGCTCAATGTGATGCCAATATGTTGTTGTATGTTTTTTTTTTGTTTTTTCTGTATTATTCATGCATAGATTCGTATCCAGTGCGAATGATTTGTAAAAATCAGAAGCTCATTGAGAGCGTGATGGTGAATGAAGCCATACAGTGCACCCATGCTGTTAACTGTGTGGTGTCCTAAATGAACAAAATAGACTATCATCATTGATTTGAAACGTTAGCTTGTGAATAGGTGGATTTTATATTAGAATTGAATTTAATATTGTTCCCAGAGCTCGAATATTATCTCACATCAATGCACCATTGCAACAGCTGAACCTGAGTTGAGCTTTGAAAATAAAATGTCATGTCTTATGTCATGACAAATGTACTAAATAGTCAGATGTAACCAAAGTTGTACCAACTTTTGGCATAGCCTTAATTTATAACTAAATGGATATGGTGACCTAGTGGTTAGCATGTTTGTCTCGCACATTAGCGGGTTGGCGGTTTGATTCATCCTGGTTATGCGGAGTCTCCAATGATTACTCCAGTTTCTCTACCAGTTTGAAGACATACTGAATAATGATTGGCATGTTGAAATTTTTCACGTTGTGACGGTGTCCTGTGATGAGTTGGTACACTGTCCATGGTGTCCCTGAGTTCCCTGGGATAGGCTTCAGGTTCTACAGTATGTGACTCTGTGTTGGTTAAATGGTTCAGAAAATGAATGAATGAATAAGAAGTACAGTAAAGCCTGCTGATTAGTAATTGGAACCTTTACTGTAAATTAAACTACTGGGGAAAAGCACCCATAATAAATGCATGTATTTTGTGAGGACATGGATATACTACTGTGTGCTTAAGTACAGTATAGTGTGTTTATGACTGACTTTACGTCCTGATTTTGGATGAAAGTCATGATCAGTTGGTGTAACTGATCTTATGGAATGTGTTATAGAGCTTGGAGCTTTTTCTCCCTTCATTCCTTGTGTTTTTTTTCCTTACAAAGTGCTGTTTTAAATATAAGTATGTCTGATACGTATGCCTCTTTTTTCCCCTCTTTTTTATGCCATACTTTTATCTTCAGTCATGCTTGTTGAGTCAGTGTTTTTTTTTTTTTTTGTTCTATCACATACAGTATATCTTCATCTGAGGCATTTTAATTTCACAAAGTATAACTCCACACACCCTGATATTTGATTGCCGTTCTACAGCAAAAGGCCCAAAGCTCTTGCGGAATTCATAAAGAACACTTTTCTTTGTGCATAATCTACTTTCAGATTCGTTCTGCACTAATTAATGGCCTTTTTTTGAGTAAGCATGCATATTCTTGAATAAGCAATTAGTGCCAGCTCATGTCTCCTTGACAACTGTGCTATTGATGCCTTTTTTTTTTATTTTATCTCGCCTTGCCCGGATTAAGTTGGACAAAGGAAGGTTGTCTGTCAAAAAAGAGCCTGGGGTTCAGTTTGGGGTGATTCACATTGACCTGTGGTTTTGTCCAATCTAGATATCACTGTCATCAGTGATGCTGCTTAAAAGGGAAAAAAATGGCTTAAATGTTTTAATTGGTTAAACTTGACTATAAACATTTAATAACTGTCCTTCAGGAAAGTTTAAAAATTGCACACTGTTGGCTTCGTCAAAGGCGCAAACACACGTGTGCGCACACACGCGCACACACACACACACACACACACACACACACACACGCACAGCCTTACACATGCCAGCAAAGGGCTCCGATACCCCACGCTACTCACCGTATCAAATGTCAGTTGATTCATGTGTTCACGTGAATGGTGATGTCCTGTTTGCAACTCCATCCCTTGCCTTTAGTTCCTGCTCGGCTCGGCGTAATTGTGGACATTTATGTCTGTGTTTATCGATATTGAGCGCGAGGGAGAGAAAGAAAGAGAGAGAGAGAAAGATGGGCTGAGAAAAGCTGAAGAGGTGCTGAAAGATAAAATGCCAGAGACCTTTGGGAAAGAGGTAGCGCTTATTTGTTTGCAGCTGCAACAACTAAGCAGTAGCCCTGTGCATTTATTTATTTATTTATTTATTTATTTATTTATTTATTTATTTATTTAAAATTTACCAGGTCTCTGAAAAGGGGAGAGGGGGGGGGAGCGAGAGAGAGAGAGAGAGAGAGAGAGAGAGAGAGAGAGAGAGAGAGAGAGAGAGAGAGAGAGAGTAATAAAACCTTGCTGTTGCGCTGGCATTTCTATGCTTGCTCTGAATTGCACTGACTTCACATCCTCATTTGACAGGTTTACTTCCCTGGCAGTGGCATCAGTGACAATTTGAAAAAGCTTTGTGTTCTTCATTCAGGATGTGACAGAGACATGACAGGAGCAGAACAAAGACGCGCTACATGAGTGCGTGTCTCAGCATGGGGAGAAATGGGATAAATCACCTTCTTGATCAGAGTTGTTTATGTCAGACACAAGTACACACTGATGTGTATTAATGTGAATTAGAGTCGGAGCGGGATGAAGAAATCCACAGCTTTAATATAGCACAAAATCGTCACTCGAATCTTGTACGAAAAAAAAAGGAAAAGAAAAAAACTTTTAGTAATAGAAAGATGTAATAAACTCTGTTTTGTTTGTTTTGTTTTGTTTGAGACATTTTTTTTACTAAATTCAAAAAATCATTTCATTCTGTTGCAAGATCAGATACATAAATAGAATTTGAAACATACATTTGTCCAGAAATCTTATTGCACATACTGTATGAACACACTGTATTAACTGTGAGATTTTCAGGCTTCAGAATTTTTTTTCTAAAATAAAAAAAAAAAAAAATACAGACCATTCAAACCACTTTCTATGAAGACCCTGTTCAGAAAAAAAAAAAAAAAAAAAAAAAAAAAAAAATATATATATATATATATATATATATATATATATATATATATATATATATATATATATATAAATCAATAAATATTTATGCTTATAACCTATTTTATAAACACTAATAGCACCACAATTTAAAACGTTCCTTAGATCAATTTTAATTACTGAGTGTTCCCATATAATGTCACGCGCTGTTCTACACAACCTTTATATCTTATAATTAGATAATCTATCTGTTGTAAATGATATAGGGTATAAATTTACAAAAAATAACATCAAAAACGTGTGTGTGTGTGTGTGTGTGTGTGTGTGTGTGTGTGTGTGTGTGTGTGTGTGCGTGTGTGTGTGTGTGTGTTATTTTTGTAATCACTCGTACTTTTTTTCCCTAATTGTTAATAAATGTTACAGTTGCTTAAGAATTCTAATTTTGCTTTCATAAAGATCGTAGTACAAAAAGTACTTAGACCATTTCTTACGAACGAATAAAGAATTATTAGCATGGTTATAATGATGATTATAGTAAATCTGATTTTTCTTTTTTCTTATTTCTAGAATTGAATGGCTGAAATAATCAACTGAATGTATAACGTGTCTAAAAGTTTTCTTTCTTTCTTTCTTTCTTTCTTTCTTCCTTTCTTCCTTTCTTTCTTTCTTTCTTTCTTTCTTTCTTTCTTTCTTTCTTTCTATCTTTCTTTCTTTCTTTCTTTCTTACTTTCTTTCTTTAGTTCTTTCTTTCTTTTCACCCCGTGATAACATGGGAACAAAAAACATCATTTAACTAATGGAATAAAACAATTCATCTTCCCAATCCAATTTCTTCAATTGGATGTAAATGAGTAAACAGATGAAACTGAGACAGCGAGGAAGCTCAGGTGTCTCTGACTGCCACCATGTGTCATTCTACACTGGGTCAAGCTAACCAAGCACAAGATTGTGATTGCAGATGTGTGTTTGTGTGTCTGTGCATCTTTATACCGTAACGCTGTGAATTCTGAAGTTTTCTAGCATCTCCCATTGTCCAGTATCCCGTGTCATGAGAAAATCTTCAAGACAGAAGAGCTTGTGCTGTCTTTTTTTCCCCTGGTCATTCCTCCCCATTGGTGGGAAGAGGAGTCGATGCTGATATTCCTTACTGTTCTGAACCATCTACATAATGTACACAACAATGTACACAACACACTTTAACACTAAGATTTGTACAGACTTTATTCATTTAATTTTAAATGTATTACTTTTAGATTTTTTTTATTTTAGAATTAATTGTGTGCCTTATTGCGCAAGTTTGTGATCCATCCATCTATCTATCTATCTATCTATCTATCTATCTATCTATCTATCTATCTATCTATCTATCTATCTATCTATCTATCTATCTATCTATCTATCCATCCATCCATCTATCCATCCATAAAGCTGTATTCACATAAAAAGATGAAACAAAACAGAGGTTGGTTTGTAAAAGCATACAAAAGTTTCATACATATTTTTACTAAATTCACTTGAATTAACTCATTCTAATGGTCTGTAATTTAAGTAAATTAAATCTGGAACAGGGATTCATTCAAAAATCATAGAAAGAATGGCAGTTTTTGTAAGATTCATATTAAAAGAGAGAGAAAAAAATACAGGTTGGAAAGGAAATGTGTGTTTTTAGCTGCTGGTTAAAAAGCATATACTGTAATTTCCTTCATTTATAAATTGTAAATAATCATTCTTAGCTAATTGCTGTCACATAAGAGGAAATGAAGCAGGAAAAAAACATGCTGGTTTAGGAAAATCCCAACATATGAGTATCTTTATGTTATGATATCACAACAGATAAGAACTAGTAGTAATATTCTACTATAGGATTTTAAGGCCACATTAAATGTATATGTTTTATATGAAGAACCGTAACATTAATATGGATATGTGGACATTTTCTTACATTAAAGGTGTGGTGCACGATGTTTGAAAAATGCTTCAGAAAACTGAGTCAGGCCGACAAACAAAACAAGCGTGTAGCCAATGAGCAGAAAGGGGCGTGTCTTGTCAATATGTGGCGGAGAGAGTGTTCAGTGTGCATGTCTGACATCACTCGAATGCGATTGAAACATCGACATGGCGGATATCTGCCGTTACCTCTGCCTCGAGTCCTACGTGTTGAACGTCATCTTCCGTGTTAATCGGAGCTAAACCTTTCACGGTACAACACAGTACTACAAAAACACATTTGTGTTGCCATAGTGTTATTAATGAGTTGATTTATTGATAAAAATATATCCTCGGCCAGCTGCCCCAACAGTAGTTGCCTGGGTTACGTATGTATATGTGGGGTGGAGCTATCAAAATAGGGGTGACACCCATTTGGGTTAGAGGGCGTGTTTGTTTTGGTGATTTCAAATGTCAACATTTACTTTCAAACATTGTGCGCCTCACCTTTAAAGGATGTCAACAGTGTCCGTAAAAATGAAGCTTATAGCAAATATTAGCTTAGAGCAGCTAATATTCTCAGATCAGTGCTATTTAAAATACAAGTAGCGCACTGCATCGAGATTGTACAATCAAGACAACAGATGTAGAATAAACATGTTCAATCAGTTATCATGCATACAATGTGGTAAAGCATGATGGATAACTGGCAGCTGTGTGTACAGATTGTTGTTTCCAGATTGCCTCATTTTGTGCGACGTTGATGATGTAAAATTGTGCCTCTGGAAATCCGCCTTAAATCAATGTTTCTGTTAATAGATTAAAATGCATTTTTAAGGTTATCGAATCAAAGGTAATGACATCATATCTGCACGAATGAGGCTCATTTACGCTTACTAGCTAAACTCTGAAAGCAGCTGATTGATACTTCCCTGTAAGTCATTAACTCGTGCTCGGAGGAGTGTAGCTTTGTTATCGCTTTGCTCGTATGTCAAATGAAAGGAGGAAAGTGGATCTACGATGTGATGTACGGTGTATTAGTGAACTGTTTCGAGAGGTGGTGCAATGTTGCTACGAAAAAACTTCCTAGCAGACGGAGAGAAAAATCCTTTATCTTATTATTGGATAAGAATTACTACATAATCCTTAATGAATTATTAGAATTTTTTTCAGAGTGGAGATCATACATTGATTTCATGGCTGCAAATCACCAGCCGTTGAAATACGAAGTCACCAGTGGGCGTTCCTACTACTGATTGCCATAGTAATAACGTTTATCAGTGGGTGGCACAACTAGTTTTCTTGCCACTATAATGAAAGCTTCGTCTCAACTTTGTCACACTGCTGGACGCTGCCATATCTAGTCAACGACACTTGCTGTCACCCATGTCACCGAAAGTCGACAGCTCTCATCGGAAATAAATGATATCACGTTGCTTTGTCATTGCGAATCACTGTATGTGTGAACATTGCACAAGACAAGGCAAGGCAAAAAAATCCGGTCTTTCTGCTATTTAATTAATGAATAATAAGCATCTTCTCCTTTACGTCTGTATTTGCACTGTAACAAAGTATATTTCCAAAAGAAATCATTTATGGGGAGATCAATACTTATACACTCAAATATTTTTTTGTATATTGAAATCCCTCTCACCTCAGTACTGTGAGTTCTTTTGTGCAGATTTATTTTTTATTTATTTGTTTGTAATGAAATCCTTTTGTATAAGATATTTTGAAAAGGAGGAGAGATTACACATGTATTTCATCCATTTTTGCACTCGACACAAGATGGATGAACGCAGATTGATGAACGCTGACAAACAAACACATTTTTTAAGGAGTTTTTCTTGATGCGTTATGGTTCTAACAAACCGATTTCTTTGCTTCGACCCACTTGATGTACAATTGAGTCTTATGTGTAAATGTGGACGCTGCCATGAGGACTGGGAAGCATGATGCGGTACCGAACCCGAGGAGGTGGTGTGAGTTCGGTCGCACAAATCACTCCAGTGAATTTAAACTGAACTCATGCTTGGTTCTTGTATAGGAAGTAAAGTAACTCACGGATGTGTTACAGCTGATGACGACATCGTTAGATTCCACAACGCACTTGTACCATGAGTGGCAGGGGAACGTTGTGGGACAAAGAAGAGGTGAGATCCTTTCCTGAGACTAATAAATTGTTTTTTTTTACATTTTTATTTATTGATACGATGAGTCGCATTGTGTTCTCCATGCATTTTGTGGTGGATAGAATCCAGTGAGTCTGAAGTCCCACTATTGCTGCATAGACGCCCGGGAACATTCACACTCGGACTCAGACGGCAACAAATGTCCCCAATGTGAAAACCACCTACTGTAATATCTAAAAGGTCAGCATTTAAGTTACAGCATTAGATACGGCTCCCATCAAACACCCATTAAAAGTGAATCGCACCATTTTAAATAACACACCTTCTTCAATTTCTATACTGCTTACATGTTGCACTGTAAGCATTAAGATATGCAAATAAAAAAAACAACAACAACAACATACGCTTAGGACGTCTGGAAAATGCGTATTCATGCAGACTTGATTCTACAGAGATTCGGATGCTGCTAAACCAGCTCACTTAGAAAAACACAAATAAATCAGCAACAGCACACATTTGTTGCCAATTTCCAGTCCTGTTTCCTTTATCCACTGCAGTGTGTATTTCCTCTGGAGCTTCCCTCAGGCTAGCATCTGATAAAAATGTGAGAAAAGCAGGACAGATCTTTTTTGCTTCACTGCGATTAACAATAGCAAAGCCCGGTGTGTGTGTGTGTGTGTGTGTGTGTGTGTGTGTGTGTGTGTGTGTGTGTGTGTGTGTGTGTGTGTGTGTGTGTGTGTGTGTGTGTAAAACTATGTGAGACTGTGGAAGAGCAGCTGGATGTGATGCCTCACTGCAAATGTCTCAGTAGAGGCACAGCAGCGCTGTTGTTGTGTTCTCTGTTTTCACCCAGATCTCACAGTATTTCCTGTCTTTTTTTTTTTTTTTTGTCTATTCACACATCAGAAAAAAGTTTCTATTTTTATAAATCGAATAGTTTCTGGTCCAGGGTTCTCTGGATTTGAATTATAGTCAATCGGTTGCATAATCGACCCCGGCGTCAATCATCTGTGCCGTTCCCCATGGCAAGCCTCTTAAATAAATTAGTCCTCTTTTTTTGTTTCCTTCATTTCCATCCCTCCTGAGCACGACTGCCGTATCTAATATAGACGTATTAATGGATTTTGCTCAAACAATCTGCTTGATCTGGGGAGATTTCGGTACAGTTTGGTGGTTGGTGGTTGGTGGAGAAATATAATTAATAAAAAAAATAATAATAATCGGGCAAAGGTTTGTTCTAGATGGTGGTATTAGTTAGTAGGCAGGTTTGCAGGCTCTTCCTGTTTACACTCCCACCCGTCATAAGCGCCATCATTAATGGTGAAAAAAGGAGCTGATTGTACTGAAGTAATTGCCTGTTTTTTTTTCCCCCTCTCCGTTTTCTCTCTGTTTTGGTGCATCATTAGTGCCTATGCTTTCTGAAATCTAAAATGGTTCTTAGCTACAATCTCGTTTACTGTTAACAGAAGAGAGATTTGGGATTCTGTTTGTTTCATCGAAGGACATTTCCTCTTCGCGGTGAAATTGAAAAAGCTCACCTCTGAGTCGATGCACTTGCATTGAACACACTCTATTCCCTCTGGGCATTGAGTTCTTTCTTTTTTATAGGTGCCCTTTCCTGATCCTAGTCTGTGCTCACTGAGAATGTGCCTGGGATTTGTTTCTGTCTCATACCTTCGATGGTAAACAGATTCTTCCTAAAGTAATATTCCTGTTTCTGGGCATGTACCATGTGCTTTGCTGTGATTAGCAACATGTTCGACTTGCCCAGCATGTATGTACGTAATGTAACACCAAGCGTCTGTTGCTGTTTTTGTCACTATTATCGCCTGAGAAGAAATAACATGAAAATCATAACCATTGTTAAACTCTAATGGGATATGTAATGAATGTTTACTAACCCTTTCCACCTGAACACTGGTGCTCCATTCTAACTTATCTCCCATTTTCACTCAGTATAAACAAACTAATTATTTTATCACAGCAAGTCTGATATAAAATGAGTCAGGACACTGCTGGCTTTGTGTGAGATGTTTTATTTCCTCTTTTGGGATAACCTTACTTCGATTTTTAGTGCTTGAAGATAAGACCTTCGTATTTTAGACACTTCGGAAACCTCAGAGAGCAGATTTAGTTTAATGATTAAACATTTGTGTTGGGGAAAAAATGGTTTTTTTGGAAAATATCAGAGATGGGGAACTCGAATCATATGACTTGACGCGAGTCAGACTTAAGTCGCAAATTTGAGACTTGAGACTTGCTTGAAAGATATTAAAAAAAGACTCGACTTGACTTTGACTTGACATTCATGACTTGAGACTTGACTCGGACTTGAGTTAAATGACTCAGAGATGGGGACTCGACTTGACTCGAGTCAGACTTAAGTGGCAAATTTGAGACGTTAAAAAAAGACTCGACTTGACTTTGACTTGACATTCATGACTTGAGACTTGACTCGGACTTGAGTTAAATGACTCAGAGATGGGGGGACTTGACTTGACTCGAGTCAGACTTAAGTGGCAAATTTGAGACTTGAGACTTGTTAAAAAAAGACTCGACTTGACTTTGACTTGACATTCATGACTTGAGACTTACTTGCGACTTGCACGTGTGTGACTTACTACCACCTTGCTCCTATTGGGCTGAATAACAGAAAAAAACTACAAATCCTTTAAGTCCTTAGAGTCTGCTATGATATGAATCATTCAACACTTCTGTAGAGTGTGACATGGCAAAGACATTCGATGCTGAACGTGGACACGATTAAGGCTGAAATTTGATTTCTTTGGTCTCTATGTCAAAAGAGTTAAAGGTAAGTAAATACACTCGGCGTACAGCTGTTGGTCTGGTAGACATGAAAGATTAATATATTGGTAATTATACGATTACCAATGCGATAACACAGATTTGAGTAGGGTTTCCGTAATTAAAATGCATACTGTACAGTACATCAATTCTATGTGATAGAATTGACTAACATTACAACAGTATGAGTTTCATTCAAAGTCCTGAATAAAATAAAACATTGGCCTCTAACCTGAGAATCAAACCCACGATGCTGAGGATTTGCATTTTCGTTCAAATCTGCAAACCGTGTCGATTTTATGCGTAAAATTACGACACCTTCGCAAGATTTGACAGGTTAATGTTAATACTACATGAACTGATTACGCTAGAGTTTGCAGTTCAGTAATTCAAAAGCTTGTTTAACTGTTGTATAAGCAATGAAGTTAAGACATCCCGAGTAAACGTAATATATGTAGACAAACCATATGTTCTATATTTTTTCTTAAATCTGACTGACCACATATTCATATTTTTTTTCAACATAGCCATTTTGTCAGCTCAGAGAAGTCTGGCAATTCTCCACTGACCTCTCTGATCAACAACAGAAATTTTTTTTTTCATTCCCACACAATTTTAAGTAAACTCTGGAAACTGCTGAGTATAAAACAGTCTAAAGAGGACATCAGCAGTTAAGATAAACTGTCAGAGTTTTGTTCCCTTTCAGACAGCAATTACAAAACACTCATGCACCTGGGAAGCAAAGAGGAGGCTTCAGCCTTCATCTATCAGCCTCTTTACTCACTCATCCCCTCCTCTGCTGGGCTGATAATATTAAGGTGTGCTAAGATTACCTTGTTTGCTTCCACCCCTGCATTAAGAGCTGTCCGAACAAGATCTATAGCACGATGCTACAGCTGTTTCGTATTCATCCGTAGCCTGGAACCGTTTGGCGTTACCTGTCCTTCGCCGTATGAAAAACATCTAGTTAGTGATGCAGTGTGTGATTTTATTAACGTCAGCCTGTTTGTATTGCACTCTCGGTTTTATGCTGAAGATGGAGCTTTAGCCAACAGAACAGCTAAATACATTCCTACTTGCCTTTCCATTCAGGGTAAATACAGAATTCGACAGCATGTGGAGGGGAAGGCTGAATTTGTTTGGCAGCCATTATTTTTTAATGTCCTCCATATGGTGTTGGGCAAAAATATTCACCTTGTGCACAGCTGGATACTGCTCCAGATTTCAAAAATTGGAACCGAAGAATTTATAGAGATCTTTTAAGGGATTTCAATCAATCAATCAATCAATCAATCAATCAATCAATCAATCAATCAATCAATCAATCAATCAATCAACCAATCGATCAATCGATCAATCGATCAATCAATCAACCAACCAATTGAGTTCATGCCTTTGTTTGTCCGTTTATTCGTTCATTCATTCATTTAGTTTGTTTGTTTATGAGATGTTCATTGATCAAATCATTTTCATTGTTTAAGTATTAATTATATTGTATTATATTCTATTTATGTGTTTGTTGTTTGCTTGTTGCCGTGTATTTTAGTATATTTTTATTTACTCATTTGTTTGAACTATTAAAAGCTAACACGTGTAGTTTTTCACAAATTAGATTTCATTTAATACAGTTAGAAGCGTAATAAATTACCATGAATGAGAAGATAGAATTTATTTATTATTAGAATTAGAATCAGATGTGATATTTAATCAAATAAATATTATGTAATGGTTCATGCATTAATTAAATATGTATTTGTTTGTTTGTTCGTTTGTTTATTTAATCTCATTTATTTAAGAAGGCCAAAATCTGAATTCATTATATATGAATTATATAAATGCACTCTACTAATTGCTAGCAAATACAAGTTTTTTTCCCCATGAGACTCTCTGTGATCACTAATTTGCTATGAAGACTAATTAGCATAGATTTTGATATAGACCGATTGAGTCAATATCAGATCTCATTCATTAAAACAACATTTTTAATTATGTCTGTTTTTTAATTCTCTTTTCAATACTGACATGGATATAATAATAATAATAATAATAATAATAATAATAATAATAATAATAATAATAAATTCATGAGAAACTTTTATATAAATGTTCAACATAAATAAACAGCACCAACTCATACTAGAGGGTTTTGATAAATGATATTATAAAGAAATTATTGAAGTGTATAAAAAATATCATCAAATAAATCGCTTAGAGAGAGACATGTTTCTTTTTGTGTACCCCTATACATTTTAATGAGCTAATGATGGAAGGGGAATGGGGAGGTGGAATATTTAGAGATTGGCGGCTAATTATGCAGATCGCATTCATAAAAGTTTTCCAACCACATTGTGTCTTCGGATGAAGCAGATGAAGAGCAGCGGCAGTCTGTGGGGGGTCTCTGCCGTCTGGAGATAAAGAGAGAAATTTGTAGCATCTGGAAATATTCATGGCACATTCCCTTCTCGAACTGTTAGTATTGTGGCATGTCTGTGTTTGTAACATTCTGACTACTGAGGACATGAAAAAAACTGCATCTGTAGAGAGGAAATGAAATGCCGCTTCAACAGAGCAGGTGATGTTTTATTCTCTGTGCCTGTGCTGTGATGCTCTACAGATGTAGATGAATAGTGCTGATATACAAAGCGGTGGCATTCTCAGATCTGTCTTCCTAAAAAGCACATCTGGAAATGCCTTCTCCATCACTTTACTGGTATTCAAGAACACTGTTGGTGGAGTTTCATTACAAGACTCACACACTACTAGTCTATATCATGAATCTCTATCTATCTATCTATCTATCTATCTATCTATCTATCTATCTATCTATCTATCTATCTATCTATCTATCTATCTTATTAAATTGTTTTATTATTTTTATTTTTTTCGCAATCTATAGATTGATTACATTTCAAAACATTCTTATTCCACAGCTATTTCCTAACTATTACAATTATTTAGTTAAATAATAGCATGTCATGTGTTTTAAACATTTATAGTACTTATAATACATATAAAATTATGAAATGCCCATAAACACGTTATTTTTCTTCTTCTTCTTTTTTTTTTTTTTGCTATCACCATTTAATAACAATCCATTACCAGACTCTCTGTTTAATTTCTCAGGCTGTAAACCTAAATAAAAACAATAAAATAAAATAAAATAAAAAATAATAGGAAAATAGGAAAAAATGTTTCCACCTCTTTACTAGGGTTTTTTTTTAACATTTTCTTAATTTTTTTTGTTTTTGTTGTTTGTTTTTTTGTTGTTGTTGTTGTTTTTTCCTATATAACAGCAAACTTTTCAGTTTATTGTGTAATTGAATTTTCCAGGCTGTGAACCACAAAAAATAACAAGAAAAACAAACAAACAAACAAACAAAAACTAACTAACTAACTAACTAACCAAATAAATAAATAAATAAATAAATAAAATGTCACTTTTAAAGCAAACAAAAATCAGGAAAAATGGTTTTGTGCAAAAAAGTTTCCACCTCTCAATATTTTCCTCTTTTTTCTTATAATATTACCTATGCTTTCTGCTTAGATATATCTGCATATCACAGCAAAATGTACAGATTCATTTTCTATACATTTTGATTTCAAGGTCTGACTCAGTCAGGTACTGTTTTACAGTGATCTTTCAAATTACAAGTTCATTTGTTATACTGATAAAGGACATCCATCCAAAATTCCCACAAACCAACCATTTTCATCTGGCAACCCTATTATTTATTTACATCCTAATAGTAAAGGATATTGATGCTATTTCCTGAATTTATAGAAAATGTGGACTAGCGATTTCAGGAACAGAATATTTCAGTCTCAGGTGTTTCATCATCTCTGTAAGCAAAGCACTTCAGGTTCATTAGCTTTGAGAAGAACCGAGAAGAAAGGATTCACTGAGCAGATATGTTGTATCAGAGCTCATTACAGACTGAATGAAAGCAAAACTGGATCAGTGCTGCATGTTGGCATGGCTCTGAACCCAATTAGCCAACATTCTTGCCCTTGATGAACAAGCTCAACAGAGCCGTGATTTATTCACATGTTAATATGGGACAAAACACTAAAGCACATTAAAATGAGAATCAGCTCCATTCCTAAAGAAATATCTGTGGAAGATTGGGAAAAGCAATTAGATGTTGCTGTGGTGGAGTTTTTACTGCAGAATATATTTGATCAAACCATAGTAGAAGGTTATTATTTTGATTTCGCCTCCTGTCTAGTTTTGTCTTCACGTAAAGCAGAGGTAAGAAGCCGGATTAATATATTGTAGTTATAGACCTCCTTTAGGGTGGCTCCAGCCCCGCTGTCTGTGATCTCAGACACCCTAAAACTATAAGTATAATTTTTACTTTCAAAAATAAAAAATAAAAAATAAAAATTACGTTAAAATGCAGGAAATGTTGTCGACGGGAAAGACAATTATTTATCAGTTTACTTTGCTTTTAACAACTTTTGCGTTGTAGCCTTTCAAAAGTGCGTCATCAGCTGTCTGCTTTATTTCAACAGAGAAGCACAGAGTCAGTCAGAGCTGGAGGTGTTTATCTATAACGTTAATCAGCGGAAAGCCGCAAAGACGGTTATGGAAGGTATTTTATAAAAGTTAACTGCAAAGAATTTTCACAAATCCAGAGAAATTGGAACTCATGAAGTTGTACAATGTTATGCTATTTGTGTTCAAATTGTTTGCAAGGTTGTGTTTTGGGTCTGTTTCTCCCACAAAAGCATGTTTTTCATACGAAAACATATTTCTATAAGCCCACCATAGTAGTTTTCATTATTTAATTAGAGACATTTCTTTTAAAATGTATGTATTTTGAGGATGTATTGTATATCATCCCACAAGTAAAAGTTTGTTGGAGGTACAGTTATAAAAAGTTGTACTACTACTGCATGTTTCTGCAATAGTAGTGAACTTAATGTACAGAGATTTGTGTGTGGTTATAGTTTATATACAGTACTGTGTTGGCATTAAAAAAAAAATCAGTTATACAGTTATAACCAATAACAGTGAAATGTCACTATTCTTATTACCAGAGTTTATAGCACAAACAATATATTAATGCAAACAATCCATTCAATACTAAATAAAAATAACATTTATTGATTTGTTCTTTGTCTTGTGAATATTTTTATATTAATGACTGCATTCATAAAACACACTGTTCGCAGAGAATACACACATACATGAACCGATTTGATTCAAGACTGACATCATTACATCATGCATAACATTTTGGTGTCCACTTTTGCCATTTTAAATAATACCATAATTTTTCTCTTACTATGTAGTCATATAATATATAATATAAAACTCTTCTTGTTTTAAATTCTCACTGAGGGCTAAAACCCCTAAAGGTGAAATCCTAGAACCGCCCCTGGTTATAGAATACAATCAGTTGGGCAAAAGATGTCCAAACCATTGATAGTTTGCTTCTGGTTTGTTGCATGCCATAGCAATCAGTACACTTTATAACCAGATATTTGCTGTCAAAATGTCTTACAGTGAATGTCAATTATCAATTTCCATCAGTAAAGAAATGTCAGTTATGTCCTGAGGCCTAAACAGATAGCATTTCACAAACACACACTACAGTTAAGCCAGCTGTCTATTACAGATTATATGCAGTCCCAGTATTGAATAGGTATCAGACATACATGACTGGTTAATATCAATATATTAATATCAATGTAAGAATTATTTTCCTGTGTGCTATGCTTATTTAGCTTGTAATGCACCATGCGGTACTTAGAAGACTACACAATCCGAATATTATTAAAGGATAACACCCAGATTAGCAAAAACCTTTTGAATTCGTTGTTAATGTGCTGTTATATTGCACACCAAATCAGTTAAGCATTCTGAAGTCGTGCTAAACTTCTTTTTTCTTGGAGCTGAAATTGCTTTGAGCAGCTGTCCATGGCGGTTGTGGGGTTGTAAATTAATTGTCACCTTTAGTGCTGCAATGTGCATGTGTGTGTGTAGGTGTGTGTGGGTGTGAGTGTGTATCTGTGCTGCCCCACCTCTTCAATTTGTCTTGATGAGATCAGTCGCTGACAATATGATAAAATCCTATTTAATGTGCTTGCTCTCACACCCCCACTGACTTTGTAAAAAAATCAATACACTTGACCATCAGAGGATCCCTAGCTAGTCTAACAAAGGTACTGATTTATTTATTTATTTATTTATTTATTTATTTTTTTATTTTTTTATTTATTTATTCTTTCAATTCTATATAATTCCTGCAAGTAAGACAAACATTTAAATGTTGGCTCGAGTGATAAGATGTTTGAATAGCATCCAACGTGCAGTTTGGATTAATTAATTAAACAAACAAACAAACAAACATACAAATAAATAAATAAATAAATACACCTGGTTCCACACTACTGCTCAAAAGAAAACTGTCACCGGCTGTATCTACGTCATTCGGGGGGGGTATATAAAAATCAAATGCGTGTTGTGGTAAATTATTCAAATTGTGGCTCATGCTTTTATCTGTGATGAGACACATTGTAATTACCTTCACTTTTCACAAATTGGTTTCTTCAGTCTTCTGACACCCACTACGATCTAAAACGCATCATTCTTACATGTAAAACAAGGGGACAGAACGTTCTTTTCCAACATATTAACCAGGAAATGAATGAAATCCAATTCAATCTAAGCATTACTAATCATTCGGAACGTTTACCACTTCCTGTTTCATAACTCTTCAGTGGTAAATGAAAAATAAAGGCAGTTATGGAACTCCCTTGTCACTCGCTGGATGTCTGTAGAAGTGAGTACTGTAATTTGAGCTGCCGCATCAGAAGGTTTGCCCCTGCGGATTGATCTACGGTGCTATTTCTGTTTGTTGCATCATTTGTGCTGCTTAAGTTTGTCAGCTTGTTGCTGCCGGAGAGACGCTCCCCTGCTGACAATCCAAGACCTGTAACGCAATGCATCATCTAAAAGTCTACTCCAGGTATGAGACAAGAAACAGGCGAGGAAAGTAAAGGCAAGAGCCAGTCGGTCGTTAGAGCCAAATGATGACGGATTAAAATGGCTGTGTAACGGATTATGTTGTTTATGGTTGGTTCTGCTTTCCAACGCCAGCCCTCCCTTCTTCACGCACATGGTGCCTATTCCATTTCTCTCCACTTAACATTTGGTGATTGTGCCACAAGTAGTTTGTCATGATAATTGCATGCTGTAGCGAGGTAGTGTTCAGCACTCCTGTTCTCCGTCGCTCCGCTTCATGCACCGTGGCAAGACACTACAGGTGAAAAGGGTCATTTTTAAAAACAATACTTTACCAGCAACAAAAACAATGTTTATCTGGCTGACTGTTAATATTTTTTTGGAAAGTCTAATTAAAACATGCAAAAATATGCATGCTTAATAACTCCAAAAATCTAGTCTTTTGATGTTGTTAGAATTAAAATGAATAGAATACATAAATAAATTAAAATAATTTAAGAAACCGTACCTGCTCTGAAAAGGCATGTATTGTAAAATAAAGTATAAAATCTTCATTTTGGGAAATTCCTTTGTATTCTATGGAATATTTTTTTAGAATACACACACTTTATTGAATTAACATTTTCCCACATGGGCAGTCAGGCAATTATCCGATCGGCCAATCATGTGGCAGAAGTGCAAAGCATAAAGAATTGCAGATACAAGCGAAGGTGGTTGGTTGATTGAGTGATTTAGAATCTGATGTTTGATTTACACAACAGTCTCTAGATGTTATGCAGAATGGTACAAAAAGGACTCTATCTGAGTAGAGGTAAAAAGAGGTTAAAGGAGAATAGTTAGGCTGTTTCATGGTTCAGGAATCTGAGATTTGTTGGGTACATGATCACCAAACTGGTGAGAAAAAGAGTAGAAACTGTCTAAAGTCCAGTCTGTATCATACCATTAACCATAAACAATGCCTAAAAGACATTACATGTCTAAAAGTTTGAGTTTGGCCTAGGCCCTTTCGGCTCTTTCATCCCTCTGCTGCGGCTCCCTGTAGATTTGGAAAATAAATATTTAATTGAAATTTATTTTATATTAGTTAGTTAGTTTAAAAAAAAAAATTCTAATTTCTAAGATCATGATGCTCTTGTAACACTAAAATAAACCGTGTTTAATTTGTTTGTTGCTCAGAATATATGTCATAACTGCCGACTTGCGAAATCCGACGCGTAGAAGCAGACGCATTTTTGGTTTGCTGCAGTCGGCAAGTTAAAATGTTAATGTCATGAATACGAAGAAGACTCAATTAGACATTTAAAGTATTTAAGTTATTTGAAAGTAACCTTCAACCCAGCGTCTTTTTTGTTAAGGTTAATTCAAACTGTTCAAAATATTTTTGTTTGCCTGCAGAAATAAAAAATTTAATTTTGTTTACTCGGTAGCAGTTCATTGATTTCATAAATGCAACACACTACAGTTTTTTCTATACTTTCCATAAAGGTGAAAAAAGATATATGCGGTGTTCTCTTCATTTTAGATGTCAAAAGGGTTTTGTGCCTCACTGTGTTTTTTTTTTCTGTGGGAAACGGGTCCGAATGGCTCTTTGAGTGTTTAAGGTTGCCGACCCCTGGACTAAGGCAATGAAAAAGATCATATAAGTCTTAATGATACACTAGCAGGTAGGAATTACCCGGACTTGTTAGTTCCTCGTGAGCTCTTTTTTGCTTAATTCCGCTTGACTACTAACTGCTGTAGAAAGGACATTATTTACATTTATATTATTTCCTCTCCAGTGTCACCCAAATGAAGATGGGTTCCCTTCTGCGTCCGGTTCCCTATAAACATTTCTTCCTCATATCATCTCAGGGAGTTTTTCCTTGCCACCGTAGCCTCAGGCTTTCTCATTATGGAAAACGGTTAGAGATATACTGTATTGTAACTAAAATCCTAAACTTTAAACTTAAAAATGTTTATTCTGTTTCTATACTTACATGTATGTGAAGCTTCTTTGAGACAATGTCCAATAAATTTATAAAAACACTGATTTTTCTTATTAGGAACTAAGCACAGATTTAAAAAAAAAACAACAACAACAACAAAAAAGTGACAAAAAAGTTACATTGACTGAAATTGTTTATTCCCTTTATAGTGTCTTGCCTTTGGTGATGCAAGTAGTTTGTTGTGATTAGTGCACGGTGCAGCAAACTCCTGTTCTATGTCTCATATCTTCAGCTGGCACCATTTGCATAAGCTTCCACAGCACAAGCTTGGCATTTACCTAATGGTGATTGGCATGAGCTCACCTGAGGCCTGAGCCCATGAATATGAAGGCTGGTTTTTGCACACATAGTGTACCATGAATGAAAACATGAATGAATCAATAACCTGGTTAATAAATAAAGGAATGAATGAATCAATCAATGAATCAAAGAATTTAACTTCTGCAAACAATATCGTTCAACAGAAGAGAGAGACACCAGCGGGGTATTTGACGCACAGAGACGTCAAGAACCGGGACGTTAAAAAGGAGGTCTATAAATAAACTCAGCACGGCATCTTTGTGCGCTACAAAATGGCCCACTTTAGAGAAGAGAAGATGTGACTGAACAGAAGGAACTGCAAAGTGTCAGTTTAAGAAATGATTCTTCTGTACCATACCCTAAATAGATGGAGATCATTTCTACATAATAGAAAATGAGTTGCATAATGCAAATGCAACCAAGTAAAAGTGTCCCTCTTTAAATATCAACCTTTTGCTTGGAATAAAACGTATTAAATTATCATGATGAATAGTATTATGCGAAACGTGTTCTCTGTATATATAAAGATAGCCCGGGGTTTCTATTAAAATCCTTCAGAACTTACCTTGGTGTTTTGCAATACCCGCTGATGCGGTGTATTATTTACTTTATGGGGTGTTGCTGCCATCAGATGCCAGTAAATGCATATTTGGGAGGAATAAATCATTTCATAAATTTGCCATGCAGTCACACAACATTGCTTTCTGCATTTGATATATTGGACATAAAAAGCATTAAAATTGCAGATATGACAGAGAACATATATAATAATGAAGGTGCTGCGGTATTTCAGTATATGAGAAGTGCACGCTCTCTATGAAACTGTTGATCATTAAGCACTACATGGACCCTGTAATCTATTACGCTTTCATAATGGAAGTGGCATAATGTGCCACGTCAGCATTTTTATACAGCAATAACCTGCTTAGCACTCATAATTTAAAGCCTGGTCCAACAACTTCCTTTTTTGAAGGCATCCCTTATCTGCAGTCACGAGGTTTAGATCTCGAAAACATCGCATTGCCGCAGTAAAACATAAATCCTTGCACTTCTTCGTTGGCATGCCGGATTGCAAAGTAAGGACAAGCTCAAATCAACAACTGCGTTTGCTGATATTGTGAGGCTGAGGGGGATGTAAAATAAAAAATAAAGAAATGAAATGTAAAAGCCAGTGATCTTGTTTTGCTTGTGTACTGTGCATGGGTGAGGATGAAACTTGATAACGTCTACACGCCACAGGCTGAAAGAAGGGTCAGATAGAGGAGAATGGCATAACGCTGAGTCTGGATAATGTCCAAGATTGATCTCGACTGTAAAACTGGCACCATCTTGCTTTTACATTTGCATGTATTCATTGAGTAGAGACATATATTCGAAGTGAGTTGCAGATAAGCTGGAATTCATTCCAATGTCTTAAGGAAGTGACAGCAATACAAGTGCTGCAGTGTGATATATACATCAAAGTCGACCAGAAGCAACACAATAGTGCTAGCAGCCAGGAGTCACGATATGTGGACGTATACAGTTACACAATATGTGGAAGTATACAGTTTAGGGGTCATTTGGGTCCCACTGATAACAAATAAAAAATAGAATATGATTGTCATTTCTTTTATATTTTTATTCCATTTTTCTTTCTTATTTAATGTGAAAAATTATGTAGATTAATTAATAATACAATATACAAATGACATACAATGTCATAATGTTATTGTATTAATAATAAAATATACAAATGACACAATTCTCTCAACAAAAGTGCATTGTCTAGTTTTTTTTTTTCCTTTTTTTTTTCTTTCTTTTTTTTTTTTTTTAAATTGTACTCCTGTCAGTCATTTTTGGACACACCCCAATTCCCATTTACATCATTTTATAAGGAAAATTGTACATGCTAAGAATGGCTTTAACTTGGCAAGGAGTCAATCATACTTGAAAGTGATGTCATGTCAGTCCTTGCTAACAATAACTCTAGTTAGTATGCTAAATATAATTTTGGGGTGGAACTTTGTTTAAATGGGGGGAAAAGAAAGTAGAAATAGTTTAAATTTATTCCTATTAGATTTTTTTAAGAGACCCAACCCACTATAACTACACTCTACTCAGAAGTATAATAATCAGTGCATGGAATTTGGAATCATTTTAACACTTCATGCGTGAAACATCATTTTCTACGAGAATTAGAGTCTAAACAAACAAACAAGCAAGTCATTTAAAAAAAATTCACCTTTTGGAAATATTTGGAGGATTCCAAACATCACGACCATGAAATGTCGCAACATCCTTCTTATTTCCTGAAGAGCACAAGTAAGTTTTTTCACTCTTTTTTATTTATCTCTTTCTATTTTACACTAAATTGACCCTATATGTAAATATTTAGTAAATTTACTCTATACTTTCCATCTACAGTAGGGTGTATTTTGGCCTCCCGCCCAATGGATCCACTCAAACTAACCTTGACCAGGATGAAGTGGAAGTTGACGGAATGAACATCAGGACCAGTCTTCATTATACCAAGTTAGTCTAACCTCCTGTCCTACAGCTTATATAATAATATTCATATATAGGGTTCAGTAATTACATCACTTTTAAATGGATTATTAAATTAAATAGCTCAGACATTTTAACACCAATCTGTTTTGCCTCTGCTCGGTGATTTAATCCTGACTGTAAATAGATACTATATTCAAAGAAAGTAAATGAGGTTGAGAGCAAAATAAATGCTGCATATAAGTTGAAATGCATACATCTGTACTTCAGCATTTGAATTGGGGTAACCAAGAGTACTGAAGACGTTCCTTCTGATATTGATCGCACTTTGTATAGTTGTTGTTGTTGTTAATGTGTGTTAATAGCTTGTGAATTGGCAACCACTTTGGTCAACTTTCTTGTTTTTAATGTGCTATAAAAATAAAAAGAGTTCAGTGAGTTTTGGACGTTTTGGACAACACTAGAGCTGTTTTACAGAAGCGATGTGAATATGCTATTCAGGAACTATTTAAGCAAGTTTTTGTTAGAGAAAATTTAAATATTTTCCCTAAGCATTTGAATGAATTCTATCCATTGTTCATTTTGTATAATAATGTTTGCCTCTGTTTTCCAAGGCTGTCAGTAAATGAACTTGATCTTAAAAGGATTTTATAGACTATAAAGAGCTAGCTAGCTTTATTATTATTATTATTATTATTATTATTATTATTATTATTATTATTATTATTATTATTATTATTCAACCCCTAACCATTTGTAGACCACTGATCACAAAATTGACATCAGCATAGCAAGTTTTCCGAAAGTATAGCAAGTTTCTCAATTCTTTCAGTGATGAACGCTCTATATTATTTGATATACCGTAACTCGTTATTTATCAAATCAAAAGTCATTAAGTTTATGAAGCCTCCAATTAATTTGAGGCGACACACTTTTCCTTTGGCAAGAAGTGCCACCACAGTGCTATGGATCATTCAAGCAGAAAGGCTACAAAGTGTGATCAGCTGACAGTGAAGCGTACGTAGTGGGAGGTCGAGCAGTCACTGAAGGGCTCTTCTGTCTAACAGACTGTGACAGGTGAAAACCAAGGGGACAGGATTGCTCTCACCCCCTTCTTCCTAGTACAGATCAGGCTGAGACTCAGACTTCAGCTCTGTCACGGCTGCACCAAGGAAGCCCTAAAGAACACTGAGGGATTGATAGATGTTAGAAACGGACTTTAAGTAAGAAAGCCATTCTGAATTCTCCAAATGAAGCTTGCATGGCTGATGGCCTGCTGTAGTCAACAGAAAGGAGTACATAGTGTGGGTCATGGGACAAAAATATATATACTGACTATGCCCTAGCAGATATCCTGCGTCATGTTACCGTAGTAATAATTCACTTCAGTAAAGGTAAAAGTAATAAAATTACTCAACTAGAATTAAGAACAAGTTGTAAAAAACAATCCATTTTCAGTTTCAGTAGCTTGCTACAAGTCTTAGCTAATTCTTAGGCAATCAATTCCTTATATAATCCCAACTAATTGTTAGCTATGTAATTCAAATGTTTTAACTATAAAGTAAAGATGCCACATAGAAATTATGCACCATTCATTGCTTATAGGCTATAGCATACATGTTTAATGCAACAAACGATCACTACAGAACATTGACAACATAAGGTCTAATGTTTAAAAACTACTTTCATATTGAAAAGCATCAAAATATCCGGCTAACTCTTGTAGCACACTTTGCTGGCTAATAGTTTACTTGTACGTTTCAGCAAGTTGGGCTGCGAAATGCTGATCACGGCGAACACTGCCTGTTCAGTCTCTACTGTCTTAGATGTTGCTGTAGCTGACTAAGCATTGGAAATGTCTTTGAAATGTAGACTTTCAGAAGGAACGTGCCTTATTTTGCTAAATGTACCAATTTATTTATATTCCTAAAAAAAATGACTGATACAGAGGACCATGTATCCAAGTAGAGTTAAGTGTTGTTTTTTTTATTCTCAATAAGCTACATTTGTCTTACAGATCTCTGATTGTAGTACATACATTATATATTCATTTTCCCAAAAATGGCATCTCAGACATATTTAATGTCCCTTACAGCATTTACAGCCAACACAAGCATTTATCTTATAAGAACTTTATTTAATAACACACTGAACATTTCCTCTAATCCTGGGAGCATAGTTCTAACTCTGTGGTTGATCATTTGCAACACCTCTCAATGGCTTTCATATTGCAATTTGCACCTCACCCAGAGGGCATTTTGCAGATCCCAGGAACATGAGATATAGCTTTACTAACTTAACAGAACATTAACTTCAAACATTTTTTTCGGCATCCAATCACAAATTTGTAGCACAGTATGGCAGTAGTCACAATCATGTCAACTTCACGCAGATTCAGCATTGGTGTTCCACAAGGCTCAGTGCTGGGTCCTTTTTTGTTCTTTCTCTTTATTCTGTTAAACTGATCTCAGTAAGGTTTTATCTGCACATGGGTTTTCTACCACTGCTATTCTGATGACATTCAACTCATCCTTTCCTTTCCTCCCACAGACACTATGGTCTCTGCATGGATCTCAGCATGTCTGACAGACATCTTGTCATGATTGACAGCTCATCAGATGAAAATACATCTGAGCTAGATTGAGCTGCTGTCTATCACTGAAGATGCATCCCCATGTCAAGAACTTCTGTTCCTGGACAACTCTCAGATCACACCATCTGACGCAGCTTTGGCGTAGATCTGAATAATTAAATAACTTTTATAACTAAACAGACTCAGTTATGCAGGTTTCTGCTTTATAATATCAGAATGATCTGTCCTTTTCTATTTGCGGAGGCCAGTCAGGTGCTTGATCATCTCAAAACTGGGCTACTTCAAGTTTCTCCTGCCAGATCTCTCAGTGTGTCCTATCCCACCTTTAAACCTTATCCTCAATGTAGGTGCAAGTCTAGCTTTCCAAGTTCTCTCACACTACCCCATTTCTATTTGACCCCTATTGGATTCCTTTAGATTTAAAACACTGATGCTCACTGACAAAGCTAAATATGGACCATTGCCCATCCAAGTTAAGGTACTCACTACACTTTGTTCTGCATGTAATGTCACTAAATAAATAAGTAAATAAGTAATTCTCCACAAACCCAAAATTCCCAGAATCCAGAATCAAATATACAACTAAATATCGCAAAGTCATTTACATGTATAGAATTTATCAGATACCTTATCAAGAACAATATTCTTGCCATAAAATCGTATTTGTATAATCCTCAAGGTCCAAGGGTAAGAATTACCATCAAGATCTCAGAACCAAACACTTGCCTATTTTTCCAGTTTCCAACCCATCCACATCATATTGAAAACCAATTGCATACTCTCTCTCTCTCTCTCTCTCTCTCTCTCTCTCTCTCTCTCTCTCTCTCTCTCTCTCTCTCTCTCTCTCCATATTTCTCTTTCAGCAACTCACACCCAATGTTCCCAGGTTAGTCACTAGATCCACCATAGGATAAATCAGTTACTGAAGATTACTTTATTTTCAAATGCCATATTGATATTCTATTAATAGTTTGCGCTGCCGTTCTCGTTATTTTTAATCTGCCTATATCTCTGGTAGTTTGGGCCAAGTCTGACACAGTCTAATTATCCATATTTTATGCAGTATGCAGGCATAATGTGTCATATGAGCTAAATATTCTTGTTTATCCCACAGCGGCTGATTTCTCATTTAGAAGGTATACATTATCTACAGCAGCACACCTCTAATAGTAATTCTACAGTAGCTATAAAGTAAGTGTGATAGGTTTATATTCATGTGTTCATTTTAATGTGTCATAGTTTCTAAAGACTTGTATGCAGGATGCTTTTAACTTAAAGAGATAGAATACCGCTACAATAGCCGCTACATAAAATGTAACATTACTGTATCACTGTAACATTAGATGAATAACTTTGAGCCATAACTTTTTATATAAAAATAATCCACAATTATCGTAAAATCTCTCAGCTTTCAATGGGCTGTATCGTACTACCCTGGTGTGGATTTTTCCATTTAACAGCACAACCCATCTTGTATTAGCCCTTAATTATGACACTAACAAGGTTTTATGGTTAGGTTCTTAGGAATTTGTTCAAGCCATCATAATGGTAGGGTCATAGGTCCCTTTACTTAGTTTTAAAAATGATGTACTAATTAAAAAAAATAATGAATTAAAAATTCAGTTAAAAAATGAAAGAAAGGACAAAGACTCATTCTCGCACTGGCTTTCGTTTGAGTTTTTTTAGATAACATTTGGCTTGAAATAGCATCTCACTGTGTGCAACTGTCCCTCCAAATGATTCATCAGAAAAATAATCACAGTGAATACAACACTGTCTGATGAATGTGAATATTTAATTTGCGTCAAGGAACATTCTAGAATTCCAGTGGATTGGCACAAAAAAAGAAGAAGTTTCACTCTGGATCATTTGAAGCTCTGAAGTGCATGCCAGGATTGCCGAGAGGTGGCAGGTCCATTTAAACAATGTCATTACTCGCAGTTGCACATTAACTGTCTGATTACTCTCTGAGGTAGCACGCCAGAAGCTAGAGCTGTGGGATGCTCAGCTATTGAACTTGTGATTATTTTGGCACCCACTCACACGGGGGCTAATTGCCTATTTGTGCCATTTGAGTTGTGTGTAACCGATGTAATGGTAAATGAAGTAATTTAGATAAGGAGCTAGCTTATGTCGCTGTGCCTCACCCCTTGAGGTACAGTGATGAAGCCTTATTTTCTGCATTGCAGTGTTGTTGAATCAGTATTGGTTTATGAAATGGTGTCAATTTAATAATTGCTTTAGAGGTATTCGTGAAGGTCTGAAAAACCTGTAGGATGTCGCCGTGCTGGAATTCAGCCACAAATAACAGAACTGGGTTTTTCTGCTCATGACATGCTTTGGCATATTGTCCTTAGGGGGACATACAGTAATAAGTTTTTCAAGAATTATGTAGTAATGCCTGTAAATAAGGAAGCAAGCTTAACCAAAATTGCTAAAGATTATTAGTATTAGTATTATTTACTTGCTTGCTACAGTAGCAATGTGTATTTTTCTAATTTCCTGATTTGCTCAGGGTTTGGATATGTGGCATGGTAATAGTCGCATGGATCGGACGCAGATGGATAACCTTTATTAAATTCCAAATTTGAAGATAGAGTCCTTGCCAGTCATTTAAACAAACAGAACAGTATTTTCTAAGCCAGCTCACGCATAGAGAAATCAGAAATTGGTCAGGAATTATGCTCAGAATTGCAAAAGCTCACAAACAAACAGAAAGCATTTCATATAGACACAGAGCTGAGTGGAACTAAACAGAAAACTTATGACATGTTCATGTGAGCGTGAGGATCGCAAAGTCTGTATTATATTTCATTAAAATTTGACATCTGGAGGTAACGGTGGCTCCTGGGTTGGTAGTGTTATCAGATGTGACAGAAACAGACATAAGCCTTGTACACTCAGCTTGTAAATGCTATGAATACCATCAAGAGGCTAATATTTGTTACAAAAGAACTGAACTGCTATAGCAGAAAAAGTCCAAATTCGTCCAAGTGATGGATTTTCCCAGTACGACACAAAGATACATCATTGCACAGCACTATGACATGTTTTATCAGCATTTATACTAGATGTAGGATTTATATTCTGAACTTCCATACATTCTTGAAAAAGTAATGATGGTAAAAAATGTATTATATTTCTTAGAACAGTTGGAAATATTGAGCCACTACAATCCCAGGTGCCAAATACTCATACTTTTCTAATCTGTTTTTTTTTTCTTCTTTTTTTTTGTTATATTATCTTTATCTCCCAATGGGTCCCACTGAAATATTTCACTATGGCACTTTTTCTTTTGAAGAATTTGTATTTTCAAGCGTATATTTTAGTTTGAGCGTGTGAAACATTTTCCTTTCGGATAAATATGTATGGCTTTTGAGGATAAAAAGGATTGTGCTGTGATCACATATCTAAACATAGCACAAACAAATACATCACAATAAACCGGATCACCAGCGATTTAGCATCGTCATGCACTACTCTTTCACTTAAAGGCCAAATTCCTGGAATACATTGTGTGTCAAACATATGGGATAAAATACAATTTGCATGCATAAACAATGGGAAGAGAGAATAAGTGTAAAAGACAAGACATATGTATTTTTGGATACAAATGGACAGTTGACTATGACCTCTATAGCCTTAGAGTCCAGAAATTGGCTGAGAGTGTTGGAGCGTGATAACGTTCTGCAATTGTACCTCGTCTTCCTCGATGTTTAATATGTTGTTTATTCTGAAATGCTTTTTTGCTCAACAGGGTTGTTATCAGAGTTGATTTACAGTTTATGTACTGTCAGCATAAACATGTCACTCTACAAAGAACTTTTATCCACAGTCCTGCAAATATTATTATTATTATTATTATTATTATTATTATTATTATTATTATACAGTATATATATATATATATATATATATATATATATATATATATATATATATATATATATATATATATATATATATATATATAATAACATTTTTGTTCCTACTTTGTGTGTAAATACTACAAGCTAATCTGTGCAAAAATCTTAGGGAAGTAGCACTGATTTTAAATCAATAAACCATCCCATCTGGCACCAACAACAATGCTCATGGTATTGGTCATGGTCACATGGTTTTTCACCATTCTGATGTTTGATATGAACATTTTGAACATTTACAGTAACTAAAGCTCTTTATATGTATCTCCCTAAATTTTTGCATTGTCTTGGTACCATAGAATTGCAGGAATGATGGCACGAAATTGTTCTATAATCTTTTACAGTACAATCAACCATCAGCTGAAGCCTCCATATTTTTTATGTTGTTATAAAACACATTTAGGACATTTCTACTAAACATTCTAATAACATGTTAATAAGAGAGCTAAATTAAATTCTAATTCTTTTTATTCTTCTATAGTACCTCACTTTGATATCCATATATTCGCACTGTAGTTAGCTGAATGGTTTTCAGACAGAAACATAAGAGAAAAAAACACTTGATTCTGATTTGTTAATCCTGTTTCTCATCATAGCAGCTGTTAGCTAATTGAATGTGATTAAACAAACCAACAGACACGATCTGACTTTTAGGGAAGTTAAATATGGAATCATAATAAGGACACAGTGGACCCACTGTGGACATCGTTATAGCACAATTACTGTATAATAATAAATATAATCTGCTTTTGTTTTTCTTTTTTTTTTCTTCTTTTTTTAATTAATTATTTATTTTGTGCATGTGTAGCTTTTCTCTACAGTGGGAAACTTCATAATAATGGGAATAAAAATAAGAATAAAAAAAAAAAAAGAAATTCATGACCAATATTAACAGTAGACAAGATACTAAACACACAGAAAGTGTTTCAGTATAAAATACCTGTAAACTATCAGATGTTTAGCCACTTCAATACTGTTTTAATAGAATTTTGACAAAGGGCTCAACCATATTGAAACTATGACTAAATATTGATTAACTCGTGTTGGAGAACCTAAAGCTTTTCATGTTTAGATGTTTTTTTTTTTCTAAAAGCATTTTCATGACTTCATTCAGTTCCTGTAGCAACCAAATTGAATACATAATTAATATCATGCATATCTCTAGGCCAAATGTATGGTCCATGGTCATAACGTCTCCAAATTTCCATTGCTTTTGAAAGTCAAACAAACTCATTTCAGGGAATGTATTTGATAGTTTAAAACAATCATACAACTGATAACTAATTGGTGATTTTAAATTTGTTAGTTTCAATCAGTGAGTGCTAGAGAAATATTAGAGCTTAATCTAGGCAGATTAATTATGCAGGTCATAATTTCTATAAATTTCTCAAAAATTGTGAAACTCATGTCATCATGGTTTTATTCTTAATCTAATAATTATTCTGTCAGTTATATTGTAAGAGCTAAAGTACAGACGTTTCAACGGACTCTCTATCTACCTTATATCTAGTGAATTACAGTACTATGGAGTGGAATTTTTGTTTCCAGACTGAAAGTACAACCGTTATAACAGCAATAATGCAGATTGTAAGATGCCCTCACAAAACAGACATTGAATACAAGGTGCCCTCGAGTTTAGAACATAGTGCGGAATAGAAAAGACCATTTTAGTGTAATAAAGATCATATATTCCTTCTTGCTATTTAATTTCCTGCCATGATGTTTACAAAATGTCCTTGTCATCTTAATGATGTGGATGTGAAGTAAAGAAATGAATTTTTCTTTTTTTCCTCATACGTCTGCTTTACTTTATAGGATTTTGGTGATTTATATAAGCAGCCATAACATAGCATCAGCACACTGCCTAAGATCATGCAGATTCAGATCAAGAGTTTCAGTTAATATTCACATTACACCGCATATCTCAGTAACTTGTCGGTGCCAGCGAAGACAGTTTCTGTATTTCAGAAACTGCTGAACTTGGATTTTCACACACAGCAATCTCAAGAGTTTACACATAATAGGGCAAAAAAAATAATAAACAAAAACAAAAGTAAAAATCCTCCACGAGCTGGATTTTCTCAGGGTTGAGAAGGAGACTGGCCAAACTGGCTTAGCTGGCAAAAAAACTCTATACAGAAAGATTCTTTCCAATGGGGTGAGCAGAAAAGTATCTCAGAAGGCACACAGGTTAAACCTTGTGGTGGATGGGCTACAATTGCTATGAATTTCATCGGCTTCCACTCATGTGAACCAAGAACAGGAGTCCGAGGCTATAGAAGGCATGGATTTAGCAAAGCTTGTCAGTTGAGGACTGGAAAATGACTGTAACTGTCCTCCATGTGTTCCTAATACTGTGTACAGTTTTTGTTAATGTTAATTAACAAAAAAAAAATAGTTCGATAGTTTTTCTAACTTGCTCAGTACCTGTGAGAGTAAGGATATTACTAAAGATATTTCTGAATGAAGAATATCCCTGTTTTGATATTTTGAAGGTGGCTTGAAAAGGTGAAATTGTGGAATTATAATTTCGAGTTAGAAATTTCGAGTTAAAAAGTTTTTTCACTTGAGTGAAAAAAAAAGTTTCTAATCAAGACTTTATCTAATAAAGGCAGCCCCAGAGAAGCCACTATCCAACTGAGAAGCTATTTTACATGTTAAAATATGCATGTGGTAGTGAAAGATTTAGTTTGGCTCTAATGGAGTTGCTGTGTATTGAATTAGACTTATCACTGAAAGAGAAGATCATTCTAAGCACCCTGTACGGCAAAATAAATAAATAAATAAATAAATAAATAAATGAACAGTTTGTAACTTTTGAACAGTTGGTCAGGATGACTTAGTGCTAACATTCACAAGAATAGCACCAGTTCCTACCTGTTAAGAACATGCGTCACGCAAAACTAAATAAAACCTGTGTGCGGTTCTTTTATGATAATGTAGGCTTTAACATTTTATCCTTATAGGGAAAAGATGATGGCAAACGGAAATCATGGGGAGTTTGTTCTAGAAAATAAAACAGCCAAATAACGCAACAACAGAGAGCTCTTGATACCCCACAGAGAACTTCACACTGCAAAGTCATGAAGTGAAGAAGTCATGGGGAGCAGTTGCGTCATAGCTACTAACGCAAGCTTCTTAATGTTGCACTGGGAGTAAGAAATTAATTATTACAGAATGTACATTCTTCATTATCTTCTTCTTCTTCTTCTTCTTCTTCTTCTTATTATTATTATTATTATTATCATTATTTATTTTTACATATTGACATTATTATACATTATAATAGTGCTTTATTTAATGAGGTATGGGGGAAAGCTTTATTTCATACAATATCTATCTATCTATCTATCTATCTATCTATCTATCTATCTATCTATCTATCTATCTATCTATCTATCTATCTATCTATCTATCTATCTATCGATAAAAGGTTTCTTACAACCATACAAAAATATCCTGCTGGCTGTATCCACTAAATGTATTGTATATGAAAGCAACATGCAGGTAATTAAAACCTTTTTTGTCTACAGATAATTATGCTGAAAGGATTGCCAACAGTCCACTTCAAATTCAGTTGTACAAGGATTTTAGTTAATTACATATCACATTTTTGCATAGTCATGGGGACAGAACACATGTGTGGCTGATTTATACCAGTCAGTCAAGGTAATATTTGTTTTTTTATCTTGCTGTAAAATGCATTGTCCTTGCTGCTTTGTCTGATGAAAATCTGAAGTCTCTTCTTAGCATGAGTTCCTAAGACGCCTAAGAACTTTGGACTAATAATACGATTCCTGTAGAGTGGATGATCCCAGTAGCATGCTTATAATTAAGCACTTGCATAGACTTTTCAGTTTTAATACAACAGGCTGGGGAGCGTTTATCAAAACAAACACAAGCGGCAAGCCGGTTATTACAAAACTTATCACCGAAATGTTTGTCCGCAGCCTCCCGTGGCTTTCACATCCCTGATATTTCGGCCTGTATTATTTCGGAAGTTGACTTTTACTTTCAGTAGGGGATCTAAAACGATAAAAAACAAAAGTGCAATTTGGAATACATCAAAGCAATTTAATATAATTCTTTCTCTGTCAAATGCACAAGCTTAAGCCCATGAATGCATAATAGCTTAATGGGAAGCTGGAGTTAAATCTAGTGATGCATACAGTATGTGCTTGACCTCAGACTTGTAATTCAAATCAAATTTTAGTTGTCACATACACATAATTGTGTTAGCAACTCTTGCATGTGTCACCACTTTGTCCTAAACTCTACTCTATAGCCATTTTGATGAGCGATCATTTCCAACAGAGGAAATTGTGAGTCATTGGTTAAGGCTTTGTGAGAATGATCAGAAGGTGGTGAGTTCAAATGCCAACATCACCAAGATTCCTATGTAGGATCACTGCTCGGTAAGCAAGACATTTAATCTGCAGCTGCTCAGCTGCATACTGTCTTAATTGTAAGTTGCATTTTGTAGAGCATTAGTTATACTACTATTAGCCACTACTACTACTACTACTACTACTACTACTACTACTACTACTACTACTACTACTACTACTAATAATAATAATAATAATAATAATAATAATAATAATAGTTAAATGCTTTTTTGGTATATATGTAAATTTGGTTCATACTACTATATTTGTTTACAAATTGTCTTTAATTCACTGTCTAAGTGCACACTATGGCAGTATGCATGAAAGGGTTAAGCAAGCAACGACAAGAAAAATCATCATTCTAACATAAAGATTTTTTTTTCCTTAGATGATGAAGGTATATATGGTCATGGGGGATACTGATATTACTGATATATATGTTTTTAATCTCTTAACACACATCTGAACAAAATCATTTTTTATTATTTTTAGTCAGTTTTGGTTCAGTAAATACCGTACACTCAAAGCACAGCCAGGAGTCTAAATTTCACAAGCCGTCTGTGCTCCCTGTGTGCAAATTCTATCCACATAGCATGTCCAGGTCCCCCGAGAGTCAAGCGCAGACTCCTCTTGGCTCCTCCAGACTTTATTTTAAGATGCTTTTCTTCTTCTTTTCTTTCCATAGTTCCTGCTGCTATGGTAACACCGATTTGAGGAACAGCAAGGCCATTGTTTTGACATGACGTTCAGGGCACGTGTCAGGGGCAAACACTTAAAACACACTGAAATCCTCCATCCGTTCAGATGAAAAGAAGCTTGAAAAGAAACATGCACATTTTTGGGTGCTTGATACACTCTGTTTTTGAAAATGTATTGTTTAATTCAAGCAGTCACGGTACTGTGATTTTTTTTTAAGGCAGGATTGTATATTATCATAATATGACACATTCTTCGCAAAAATCTACTGATTCCTGTGCAAAAGAGGCAGGTGATCGAAGTGGGTCGCCCGAATCCGGGACTATGAGTTTGCATAAGAGCCATCTGCTTCAATTAGAAGTCATTGTGCCAGTGCTGGTGTGTGGGAGGAGATCTCTGAGATAATAAGGGGTAATTTTGTGTCAGTGAGAGTTGTTTGCTGAAAAAGATGAGACTAGGTCAGACCTGTTCTGAATCATTGACCTTAAAGTAAAATATATAGAAACCTTTGATGTTTCTGCATCATAAGATTGTAGCCCACTATGGGAGTCCCATTTATGATATTATCTCATAATGCTAGGATATAAATCTGTAATGGCTTTTTTTGCTATTGTTTAATACATATACATATATGGCTTTTAGGAATAATAATAGCTTCTTGAGAAATAGTTGGATAGTTTTAATAACATAGTCTCAGGATTTGAAGGAACATACTGTATAGCACAGTATCTTATATCATGCACTAAACTGCAATATATATACATGTAGATGTGCAAACATACTGTACTAGTTATTTTAATTTTTGAATTTATTTGCATTTAATGACCCTGCATTCAAGTCAATGAATTACTTTGATTTTGGCATAGAACCATTCATCTCTGTGTGTGTGTGTGTGTGTGTGTGTGTGTGTGTGTGTGTGTGTGTGTGTGTGTGTGTGTGTGTGTGTGTGTGTCAGCCTAGGCATAATTCCCTTCTTTTCAATGAGCCTGAATCCATTTGTGTTAATTTATCAGATAAATCTCTTAATTAATGGTGTAATACAATGGTACTAACTCACCTCTATCTCTGTCTCGCCACTATGTGTATGTGTTCAGTATGACTCGCCACTATGTGTATGTGTTCAGTATGACTCACCACTATGTGTATGTGTTCAGTATGACTCGCCACTATGTGTATGTGTTCAGTATGACTCGCCACTATGTGTATGTGTTCAGTATGACTCGCCACTATGTGTATGTGTTCAGTATGACTCGCCACTATGTGTATGTGTTCAGTATGACTCGCCACTATGTGTATGTGTTCAGTATGACTCGCCACTGTGTATGTGTTCAGTATGACTCGTCACTGTGTATGTGTTCAGTATGACTCGTCACTGTGTATGTGTTCAGTATGACTCGCCACTATGTGTATGTGTTCAGTATGACTCGCCACTATGTGTATGTGTTCAGTATGACTCGCCACTATGTGTATGTGTTCAGTATGACTCACCACTATGTGTATGTGTTCAGTATGACTCGCCACTATGTGTATGTGTTCAGTATGACTCATCACTGTGTATGTGTTCAGTATGACTCGCCACTATGTGTATATGTTCAGTATGACTCGCTGATCTAGACACGCTGAATAACTTAAAAAGCAAAGGTGGACTGGAAAACACTGGAAAATATATAATTTTCCTTGCGTACTCAAACTCATCAACACCTGAATTTCTACAGTTTCTCAACCTCAGCAACATCATTTCAGAGTTCATTATTAATCTTAACTTTCTGTCAGGTTTTCTATATAAATCTGACTGAATAAGATAGCAAACTCTTTTTCAAATCAATTTCTCTTCTAAATCCAGGGACTACTGTTTAGAGGAAAGAGAAATTGCTGGCATATGAACTGTACAAGGTCAAAGGATTGTAGACATCTGATCATCTCATCTGTTGGTGATTGTTAAACATGCTGTTCCAGATTTAGTCCTCACTTTTGCTCTTAGAATAATCTCTACTCTTCTTGGAAAGCGTTCCACTACATTTTGGACCCAGTTTGTGCCTGTTCCCATTGGGCAGTCGCAGATCAAGTGGTCTAGGTTGTTGATCAGATTTTGGGGTTCAAGCCCCAGCACTGCCAAGCTGCCACTGTTGGGCATTTGAGCAAGACCCTTAACCTTGCCTGCTCCAGGGGCAACCTCCAACCCCAACCTCCTCAGTTGGGATATGCGAAAAAAATAATTTCACTGAGCTCTAATGTATGTGTGCCAACAATAAAGGCTACTATGCTCATGTTTTCTTTTTTTTCTTCTTCTTCTTTCCACCACAAGAGCAATAGTGAGACCAGGCTTTATCGTCCAGTTCATCCCGAAGGCGTTCAGTGGGGTTAGGTTTTTGGTTCGATACAGACCACTTGATTTCTTCCACTCAAACTTTGGTAAACCATTTTTTTTTTCATGGTGATCAATTTGCGCATTGTCAATGTAGAACATGTCTGAGCCTTTTAGTTCAAATGAAGAGAAACAGTAATGTTCCAGCGTATAAAAACATTCTGGCCATAAAGCGTATTATCGAATTTATTTTCGTTTTTGGTTTTCTTCTATTCCAGAAATATCCGCTTCAGCTGCTGGTCAGAATAGGATCATTTAATGTGCATTTCATTATAATGTCTATAATTTCCAGGGGAATCTTCTTTTAGTAAAAATGTTCTTTTAAGAATGCCCTAAAACACATGCAATGAGCATACAAGTTCCTTAATTAATTAAATCATTATCATCATGTTGGACTCCCCCCAGATATTCTGCCCAGTGCACATTGGGAGATCTGCATAAATTACTTTTGTGAATTCCAGCCCAGTTTGTATCAAAATATGGTAGAAATATGTCTGTAAAGCTGTAATGCTACCTGCTGTGAAACTGTGTTTAATAAAATCTATTTTTCGAATTTACTAGATACCTGAAAATGTGGGTCTACAACATAACCTCACAAAATACTGTATAATATACAAACCACAAAAAAACTCTTTCGTTGCCCTTTTTTCTTTGTGGCATTGTTCCAACACGTGAAAGCCAACCCATCTAAATTCTTCTTACACTACATGGATCAATAATGGGTTCTCTTTTTTCTCTGTCACCTCTACAAAGTACTTTGCCTGGCTCAGGGCTGTTTCTGTAATCTTCTAAGAAGTAAGCATTTTCAGTAAAACAGTCATGGTGTGATTTAAATTTGATGGGAAAGGGGGTTTACTTCCTTTAAAAATGGCATAAGTGGTCTTGGAAACCATTCACCAATAAAAACTCAATGTACTAGCAGCTTTTCTTTTTCTTTTTTTTTTTCTTTTTGTTGCATAACATAGAACATTGTGCAGTCTTCTTAGAAATGTGGATTGGCCGTTTTTCTAAATGACCCAGGCAGTTATGTATAAAGATAAAAGGTGAAAACGGCCATAAAATACAGTCTTAGACCTTTTGTAAAAAAGGAGAGCTTTCTGAGTTCTCAGAACAATTCTCTTTGTATGAGTAAGAGTTAATCGTGGTAATCTTAGATCTTAGATCTTAAACGTGTGATGATGACATAACTGTAAAGCTACAACCTATTTCTTTAAAAAAAAAAAATCGGATAGAAATGCAGGACATGTAGGCTTTATTTGAGGAACAATCAATAACTCATATTCACAAACAAATACACTCATGGAGGAACGAATGGATGAAAAAATGGATGGATGGATGGATGGATGGATGGATGGATGGATGCATGATTGGGAATCTAATTATTTGGAATCATAAAAGAATGAAAATGTCTCATATTTAAAATTCAGGATTTTCAGCCAATTTGTAATATGAACCATATTAACACAATTATAGCAAAGATTAGATTTTCTTTCTGAGTTTTATCCATTCCATTGAAGCATGTGTTCAAATTACATTGAATTGAATCTGTTACATAACATCGATCACCAGGTTTAACACAAACTTGCGGAGTTCATTCAACTTTAAATGCTTGCTGTTATTAAATAATTAAAGCACAATAAATATAAGAAAAAAAGAAGAAGAAGAAGAAGAAGAAGAAGAAGAAGAAGAAGAAGAAGAAAGCAGCATTTGATGCTATTTCCACAAAGGACATCCAGCTATATCCTGTGTGTTAAACATTCAACTTAATTAAGTGATGACACCTAATTATACTCTTCAAAACCAAACCCCACTGCGCTGAGTTAGAAGACAGTATGAAATGCCTGAAGGGTTAGATTTGGGTTCAGTGATTAGTCAAGACATGAAAATGGCTTGCTGTGAGATTGTAGAGGTGATCAATGGTGCACATCAGGCCATTTTGTGCACTGCGATGAATATATTTTAGCTACTGTATTAAAATATACACTAGGACAATGCTTGATTTAGATTACAGCATTAAATAGTTACACAAAATGACATACAAAATAAACATTTTGTTATTCACACCATCATACGTAACATCCAGTGTCCTTCTTATATTCATTGTAATATCAGATCCAGTGAAAAAATTAATCCGGATCCACACGATGTATTTGCTGTACATTGGGATGTCTAATACTCGCATGTACTCATGACAGGGATCCACTGGAACTCAACACAAATTATGTGCATAGGCTTTTCACTCTAACAGCAGTGGAAGTAGACAGTAGGGAATAAAGGTCAGAGGACAAATAAATATAGCACATATCCTAGTTGACGGCTAGTTAATAATTGTCAGTCTCTCCAGTTCAAGTTTTCACAGAAACCACTGAACGTGAAACAAAATTAATTGGTACTAGAAACAATTTTCTTTTTAGCATTCGTGCCAAATCTAATGATTTGGCCTTTTCACCAAGCAACTTAAATGTGTGGTCTATCTGACCGCTCTTGGCTTGTTATAAGTACTCTGTTTTAATTGTCCTATTTTTTGTGTTGACTAAAAAATGTTTTGGATATTTGAGTTCATTACAAAAAGTAATAAGAGTAGATGTAAACAGGTTTAACTTCAGGGACGAGTAGGAATAAGTGGTTTCAGGCTAAAGTATCTCCCATCTATAAATCCCCTGAATTAAACATAATTTAAGCTTTCTGAAAAGTTCAGACTGTGAAGTAAATATTCTTCACTTCAAGTCACGTGACGCAAGCAACTAGTTCTTTTCATACCTTTTGGCCATGTAGCATCAAAGAATAATTAAAGATGCTCAGAATTAAGTACTAGCTGCTATCGTTCGTATACACGAATAAACAGATGCCCATGATTGATTACTGGCTTTAATTGACATGGGAGTGTGAGTTTGGCTTCTCAATAAAGCATGGTTTCTTTTGCTCCCAGTTGTAGTGCCATTGGGAATAAAATCTACTAAAGGTGGTAGAGCATTTTCTTATTTAGCTCCCAAACTTTGGAATAATCTTCCTGATAGTGTTCGGGGCGCAGACACACTTTCCCAGTTTAAATGTAGATTAAAAACTCATCTCTTTAGTCAGGCGTACACATAATACATCCCATAATATCATGCACCAGTACATCAGACCAGCACATTTTTATGAACAGCAGATATGTTAATCCCTTTCCACTGCTTCTCTCTTTGTACCCATCCCGAGGCATCCAGACACTGTACCAGCTCCCAACGTCCTCTGTGGGACGAAGCCTTTGGACGTCCACTGAGCCGAGGCCGACTCTAAGAATCCTGAGACATCTCCAGTTAGACTCTGTGGTACTCAGGAGATCAGAAGTCCTTGAACCTCACACCAATACCACATTTAACTGACTGTATATTACAATCACACCCCCAGTGTCACCCATATGAGGATGGGTTCCCCCTTGAGTCCGGTTCCTCTCAAGGTTTCTTCCTTTACCAATTTAAGGGAGTTTTTCCTTGCCACTGCTGCCTGAGTCATCTCAGACTTGCTCATAGGGGAATAAATACATACACACTGTGAACTATATACATCTAATAATAATCTTGAATTTTTATTCTGTTAATTCTTATTTCTTTTATTATTCGTTATTTCCTTTATCATTAATTATGTTTACCTTCTGCTCTGTGTTTATGTTCTGTAAAGCTGCTTTGAGACAATGTCTATTGTAAAAAGCGCTATACAAATAAACTTGAATTGAATTGAATTGAAAAACTTGCAAAATGGTTTAAACAAATTATGTGAACAATCATGATTCATTGTAATTAATATATTAATTCATAATAACCTGTCAGAATAAATCACTTGTTAAAAACTCCTCATAAGGTGAGAATCATGGGAATTAAGGTGTGAATAATGTGAAATAATGTTCTCCAGTAAACCATGGAGAAAATGATAGATAGATAGATAGATAGATAGATAGATAGATAGATAGATAGATAGATAGATAGATAGATAGATAGATAGATAGATAGATTAGCATTGTGGGACAAAATCAAATATTAAAACAGCGAAAATATATATTTAAAAAATGAAAATATATCAAAAATCACACATGAAAAGAACAGAAATGTGAATAATTACTTGTGCATTAACCTTCTCCTAGTAAGTTTGTATTTACAGTATGAGTTGGGAGGTTTTGACATCAGGAGTGTCCAAGTCATTTTGTTTGGTGCACGATGAAGGTATACCTTCTGTTATTTAACTTCAAAAACAAACAGTAACTTCTAAAAAAAACAAAAAAGGACATTATAAACACATTATCACACATTATATCATTATATCTTAATCAAATCAATCATTTCTCTCCTTTACATCGTTAAAATGTTAACTAATTAAATATCAAACACATAATAACTGAAAATAACTGATCAGCTTCTGAGATGAGTAAACATTAAATTTTGTCTAAATTTACCATCAACCCTAGATTCCACCGATTCCACATTTGCTTACTGACACCCTGCCAACTCAAAACCCGCTGAGTTCAAAGCAAATTTCTTAAAAGTTTCCTTCTCATAATTCTGATTTTGTCTTAGCATTCAGACATGCTCCTAAATACGATATTCATAACATGACTTGAATGTGTTATGTTAAAAAAAAGAGAAAATCAAATCACATGATAAAATCATAAACAAATGATGACACGTGAGTGTTGACACTTGAGTGTCAAAATGTTAAACACATAAGGTTTAGTGAGCAAGTCTATAGTATATCCAGTAATAGTGTAATCATTACCGCATGATTATTTATTAACTTTTTAGTTTATGTTGCTTCTTGTTCCATTTTGAGCAGAGAGTGGATACAGAGATCAGCAATCGCGTAACAGTCGGACTCAGGTGAAGAAAGATAGGAGACCAGATGGACGACAATTGTCAGTGTAATTTGTAGTCCCACATCCTAAAAATGTAAATTTTTTATATTTGGCTTGACAGAAGTGCATCAGGATGGCAGCTACAGCCTCATTGTTGCAGCCATTACTGGAGAGAGAGGTGAGGGGGAGGCTGAAAGCACATATCCAGTTTTGTAGGCGTAGGAAACTGGCAATGTTTAGCATATAGCTGGATACAACCGTGTGGGTGTTTGTGTGTGTGTGTGCGTGTGTGTGTGTGTGTGTGTGTGTGTGTGTGTGAGAGAGAGAGAGAGAGAGAGAGAGAGAGAGAGAGAGAGAGAGAGAGAGAGAGAGAAAGACAAGTCTGACTTATGCTTTAAACTGTTTTTTCACTACTCAGATTTTGGCCTTGAAGAGAGGAGTGTACTATTATCAGTCAGTCTTTGGCATTCGAGAAGAATTTTTACAACAGAATTACTCATTACCCAAATGAAATGCATCAGATATCAGTATTGAATAAAAAAAGGTTATGTTGGGGAATATGGAGTGTTAACAATTAATCACAGCAATAATGTGTAATGCTTCTGTGTGTATGTGTGTAATAATAAATAATGTATGGAAGCATGGGATTACTGACTCAGTGTTTTGCAGATTTTCTAACATTGGGGATCCATTTATCTTATTGTAAATGTCTGTACATTTTTGTTTGCAAAACAAATATTAAATTCCCAGCCTATTTACGACACTGACTTATTCATATTCATGTGTGCATGTTGAAGAATGCTAATCACTTGTAAATTACCAAGCATGTACACAAATACAAATTAAAATGTTCATTTAGTGACACCCATTTGACTGAATCAAAGACAAAGATCAAAGTTTTGACAGAATGACAATTAAAATGAAAAAGTGTCTTTTAAGGATGGTGTCCGATGTAGTTCCTTGTTAGACTATTATGTGGTCAGTGCCACGGACTTTCCTAATGAGTTCTCACCTTTTGCTTGTTTCCCTTGATGCGCTGTTCTATATATGTCATTAGTTGACGTAACGTTGCGTGCGAGCTAAACCGACCCGGAAAATGTCCTTGAGAGCTGAATCATTAAATTTTACTTTATAACAAAGTCCATAGTAGCCCAACTCCCCTGACGGAGACGTACCATCCTTACCGCTGGATCCATAGCATGGTCGGTTGTTCTGTCACGTCTGCAGACGATCACCGCTACTTGCGGGGATCAAACCTGAATTTGCGCAGTTGAGTCGATCTCTCGCATTTACCAAACCAGACCCACTTGCAGGATTTGTTGCATGCACTGCTTTTACTTAACAAACAAAACTAACACTTACATGGAGCATAACAAAAGCAAATCATAACTGACACGGAAACATAGCCTGGAAAACATGGCGTCTGGCCTTCAGGCTTACACTCGATGTTACATCAAATGATGACTGACAATAATCATGACAACAAGACAGACATATTTATAGCAGCGCATCAAGGGAAACAAGCAAGAGTTGAGAACACATTAGGAAAGGGTGTAGCACTGACCACCTAATAGTCTAACAAGGAACTACATCTGACTGACAGATGGTGTGCACTACATTCTCCAGTCATGTAGCTTGTACACTGTAGGTGTCTTCTGTACATGCTTCTGAAAAGTATTTACAAATGTATTTGTTCATATACAGTTCAATAAATGAGACTCCACCGCTCTTTCCTTAAGACTTTCCATTATCCTCAGTGTCCATTTCTGAATGTGTAACGATCAATTGAAATATTATTCATTCTAATTCACAATTTCAGTAGATATAACTCTTCAGATTGGTGTTGCATTGTTGATGCTGCTTGAGAGATCTACACCAGTAAAAACCTTTGTCAAAAGTAAATAATGTCCTGGGTTAAGGATGAAATAGTTGTATACCAACGCTCCTCCTTGCTCTGTGAGCCGAGCTGCGCAGCAGGCGCAGCAGCCCGCAGTGCTACAGTGCTCAATTTCACGTCCACATTTGTTCAATGTTTTGTTTAGGTAGAAATGTGCTTTTGTTTGATTCTTGTCCTGCCTCAGCCTTTGTTTTGTTATTGCTTGTTTCCCTCGTGCCTTGATTAATCTCAGCTGTTTCCAGATCAATTCTTGATTTGTGTACCTATTTTAAATACTTCTGTGTGTTTTATTACTTGGAAACTATTTGTTCCATGTCTATTTATCAAGCCTGTATTTTTGACTTGTTGCCCTGTTTTCCTGACCTGGACTAGCCTAGCCTGTATGCTACGTTTTGATCACAGCCTGTGTTGTGAAGCTGGGTTTGGATTTTTACTTATGGATTAACTGTTGTTGGATTTAATAAAGGAAAAGATGCCAAGTAGCTATTATTGTCATTTCAACCATATATAGCAGACACAGTACACAGTGAAACATGCACTTGTGTCCTCTCAGCATGCCTCCGTCCCTGTGTTCTGCATGACACTAATAAGGTATAGAGCTATATTCAGGAAAGCCCTTACGTTTATTTATTTATTTAAATTATTTATTTTGCACTCCTGTGCAGCGACATGTGTAAATAGACATACTGTGTATTCCTCTATATACAGTATCTGACAGGAAAAAATATTATTTTTAAAAAGGTAGCCTCTTTCTTTACATAGACATGTCGAAATGTCAATAATGAAAGAAACTTTAGATATTGAGAACAACATAACCTCCAATTATGAATTAATTCTGTTTAAAGTGTACACTGAGCCTGGCACAAATTTGTGCTTCTACGTCCTGGGCTTTTAACTCACCGCTGGATGTTTACACTGCACATTATGCTTGCAGATTGACAGATATAGCTTTCTTTGAAGCTTGCAAATGAATCTTTTAATAATTAAAAACGTGTGTTTCAAATACATTACCATTCTGGGCTGCAGTCAGAGTCGGCGACTTCGGATCAGAAGGTAAGCTGATTTTCTGACTGGAATTAATCAGATTACCTGGGCAGGCAAAATAAATTATTTATTTATTTATTTATTTATTTATTTATTTATTTATTTATTTATTTATTTATTTTTGCTTGTTATCAAGTATGGATTTGCTATGTAGATAACATTAATAAATGTCAAGACAGGATGTAAAGTAATGCGTGACATGTTTCTGGTTACAGTGCTTGAATACATGGTTTACAAAAAGTAAAAAAAAAAATTATATTAAAAAAGGGGGCATGGTGGCTTGGTGGTTAGCACGTTTGCCTCACACCTCCAGGGTTGGGGGTTCGATTCCCGCCTCCGCCTTGTGTGTGTGGAGTTTGCATGTTCTCCCTGTGCTTCGGTGGTTTCCTCCGTGTACTCCGGTTTCCTCCCTGGTCTAAAGACATGCATGGTAGGTTGATTAGCATCTCTGGAAAATTGTCCTTAGTGTGTGAGTGAATGAGAGTGTGTGTGCCCCGCGATGGGTTGGCACTCCATCCAGGGTGTATCCTTCCTTGATGCCCGATGAAAAAAAAAAAACAAATGCTTACTTATCATTATTGACATCATCATCAACAGCAGCAGCAGCAGCAAAGCACAAGCCTTTTTAGACGTACGAGCATTGTACAGTAGGTTATCTTCAGTGTTGAATGGTTCAAAAAGAAATGTGATAATGAACCGCAAATTATTCAAACCAAACCCAGCAGATATATCAGCAGTTCACATCTCAACACACACCATGCTTAGAAGTAACACATGTAGAGGTAAGCAATTAGCTAGCTGAGAGAAGCAAACTACCTAGCGAGATCCTTTCAGGTTTAGTAGAACGTATTAAAGTTACATATGTCAAAATGATGTTCTGTAGTGATTGCTTGCTGGGTTAAATATATTAATGCTGCCAAAGCCTTTAGTTAACACTGAGGATCATGTGTAAGAGGCATCTTTGCTTATATTAATTAATATGAGTTAGCTTGGAAGCTAGGGAGTGTTTGTGCATTGAGTTAACAAAGTTCATTTATTCAGGAACACTGGCTGCATCTGTCTTTTTTTTGCTTTTTCTCTCCCATTTTGCTTTCTCCACACTGTGCTCACTAAAATGGGGTCATCAAAATGAAACAATCAAAAAGACTCTGAGTGATAATGTCCTAATGGTGGTCTATGCACTGCTAGACTAGACTTTTTTCCCTTAAAGTGTGTGCAAATTGGATAAAAGCAAGAAATCTGCCAGAAAAATTGTTCTTCTTTGCAAAATTTCTATAACAGTGTCCTCTCTTCTTTTCGAAAAAAAAAAAAAAGAGGATTAATGGCAGGGTAGAGGATTGATGGATGGATGAAACAGGGATATCAGACTTGTCATCTACTGATGGGTTTTAAATACTCCTGGAAAAAGTTTTACTCTGCATCTCACCTCTGTCCACGCTGAACCTAGCTCTCTAACATACATTTCTCCTGACATCCATCATCTGATCCCTGCCTGGCCTGCCCTCGTCGTGTGAGTAATGAAACTTTGCTTAAAGGAACTTAATGGAGCTCTAATCTCTTTTTCCCTTTGGAGAAAAAAAAGAAAGGCGAAGAGCCGTTTCTCACTTTCAAGATATCCAATTAATTGCCTTACATCTTGCAGAAAGTAGTTGTCATCAATGACACATTGGAGACTAGACCAACCTCATAGCTGGAGTCTCCTTAAAGAGTCTGGCTTGAAAAGAGTCTGGCTTAAATCTATTTTGTATACACTGGCCTTAGAAGACGTTTAGGTGTGTGATTATGTTGTTTAATTATACAGTAGATCATGCTGGCTCCAGAACAAAAAGGACGTTGCACCAAAACCTCCTAAACAATACACAATTGTCAGAGTGTGTACGACTATAAAAAAGGACATTATTCATAATAACACACTCTGGGGTTTATAACTGTTTATAATCACACCCTCCAGTGTCGATGAGGATGAGATTCCTTTCAAGGTTTCTTCCTCAACCACCTAAAGGAGTATTTCCTAGCCGCTTCAGGCTTGTTCATTAGCCATAAATACAAACACATTGTAATATAAGTCTAATAATAATCTTGAACTTTTGGATAATATTAACCTTTGTATCATTAACCTTTTGTACTATATTTCCTATGATAAAACCATAAAGCTGCTTTGAGACAATGTCTATTCAATTGAAAATGTGCTGTATTTATTGACCAACACTTTCAAAGCATGATCAATTACCAGACAATTAAGAAATACAGTAATCCCTCGCCACTTCGCGGTTCAAGTTTCACGGTTCAAGTTTCGCGGCCTCAGTGTATCACTGATTTTTCAAAAATATTCATCGAAAAATAAAAATAAAATGGTTTCCCAGGATGACAGACAAAGAGAGAACTCTCTCAGAGGCTTTGTACATACCCACGGGCACTCAGACAAGGCACATGATTGGTTCCCGGCGTGAGATCTGAGCTGATTGGCTGCGCATCATCGCATCCTCTCCCAGCTTCTTCCCTTGTTGTATCTCACCACTCTCGTTCACGCTGTCAACTGTGTCTCACGTATTGTGTTCAAAATTAACTTTTCGTTAAGCCCTTACAATTTTCACCTATCGCGAGGGGTTCTGGTCCCCATTAACCGCGATAAACGAGGGATCACTGTACCAGCAATTTAAATGGTTTGAATATGAAGATTTCATGAAGATCAGCTGTGTAAAGGAGAATATTTCTCATCAAGCACAAACGGTATTATCTTAGCTGCAATTTGCTTCAACAAGGGGTAACATGTACTATCCCTGAAGCTGATAAGTCTGTTCCTTGAGGGAGCACGTTCATGAGGACCCATCCATCTCCATTACAAACTGTGTCAAAGTCTTTAGCCCAGGAGAGCTCTATTAAGAGCATGTGCCAAGAAAACTAAATCAATTTACTAATACGCTAATACATTATTTGCTATGCCACTATCCTAAGCTTAGATGCAATTTACTCACTTTACATCTTATGTTATATTTGGTACTTATAAATAGATGAACAATTGGCTTCTTTTCATTTCAGCACAAAAAAATGTAAATAATAAATTTATGTTAGATATGAACAATTAAGCTTGAGTAATCTGGAAATCAGTCGTAATGAGCAAGCCAGAGGTCCAGTGTTGGCGCCACGAGCGGGCCCTGGGGGACGTGGCCCGGCCACTTGAGTCACTGTGCCTCCTTACTTCTCAAAATAATAACAAACTTAATAATTTAAAAAAAATTTTTTAAAAATTTCTTTTATTATACCATGAATACTGGTTAAAGAATAAAGAGTATAAGTTAATTAAAAAATATATAATTGTACTAACCCATAATGCAGTGCTAACATAGTCAGCCAATTACATTCACGCTGCCACTATGTCAGTAACATAAATCAGTAGGCTAAATGGTCAGTGAAATCGTTATTCTAAAGTTTGAGAAGTTCATCTGAAAACATCTACTAAAACATTGTTTTAATTTGCATTTGAGCGGGACATTACGAAAAAATTTCGCCATTCGTTAAAGGACCTTGTTGAAATCAAAAATTTAATTCCTCCTCTCAGCTCTTCTAAAGGTAAGATGCCTTTTTGCTTTAGTACGTTTGGTTATATGCTGGTCGCTAATTTGCTAATTTGCGTGTGTTTTCGCGAGTCTTGCACTTTAGAGTCATGATAAATTATAGTTTACAGTGAGTGACACATTTAATATTTTATTATGTTTATTGAAGTTTAATAATAGTTATAGTATGTGAACGAGATAGTGCCCCCCAGTTAAACATGAGGCCCCCTCATTCTCTATTCTCTGGGGCCGACACTGCAGAGGTCACAGTGGTAAGAAAAAACTTCCTGAGACACACTAAGGTAAAAACAAGAGGGAAACCAGACTCAAGAGTGAATCTATACTCTTCACTGGAAAAAAAAAAAAAAAAAAAAAGGTTTAAATTACTTTAATCGGCTCTATGTGGTTGATTTGAGTAACGTTAAGCCCACAGTAAAATCAAACACTGGGTTGAGAATCAAGTAAGAATTGCACTATTCTGCTGTGCCAGTTCCATTTGCCTTCATCTCATACTATGCTTGTTGTTCCCATCAGTGACAACATCCTCGTGACATTTCACAGTTTCTTTAATACTCTTCTTTAGTGAATTAATCACTCTCGCTCTACATAATTCAACCTAATAATTAAAAACGTGTTAAAGTTAAACTCTTTTTCTTCCAAAGATCAACAAATGGAATTTCAGGTTCAGGTTCAGCATTGAATTTCTTCGTTAATACACTCTCACTTTCAGACACCCAAGGCTTTAATAAATTGTAGTTTTTATAAGTATTTCTGTTTTTACTTAGTTGACAATGGTCAAAATACAGTACAGGCCAAAAGTTTGGGCACACCTTCCAAAAGTTTGGACACACCACCTTTTCAACAGGACAATGACCCCAAACATACCTCCAGGCTGTGTAAGGGCTATTTGACCATGAAGGAGAGTGATGGGGTGCTGCGCCACATAACCTGGCCTCCACAGTCACCGGACCTGAACCCAATCGAGATGGTTTGGGGTGAGCTGGACCGCAGAGTGAAGGCAAAAGGGCCAACAAGTGCTAAGCATCTCTGGGAACTCCTTCAAGACTGTTGGAAGACCATTTCAGGTGACGACCTCTTGAAGCTCATCAAGAAAATGCCAAGAGTGGGCAAAGCAGTAATCAAATCAAAAGGACCAAAACTTTGAAGAACCTAGAATATGACATATTTTCAGTTGTTTCACAATTTTTTGTTATGCATGTATATAATTCTACATTTGTGAATTCATAGTTTTGATGCCTTCAGTTTGAATCTACAATTTTCATAGTCATGAAAATAAAGAAAACTCTTTGAATGAGAAGGTGTGTCCAAACAAATAAGTTCCAAAACATTTTTCTGTCTGAGATGGTCAATGCAATTGTTCATAAGCATACAATTTAAAGGTGTTATCATCATCCACTAAACCTATTGTAACTGTGTAAGATTTTTCCAACAGTAGTAAAGACATCTTACACTGAAAGCCTAATTTTATGAGTTACGGCAATAAAATAATTAATTTGTGTACTAACTGAAAATATCCCCATAAGGCGATTTCCATTCTGCTGCTGTAATGAAATGTCAGTGTTTTAGTCAAAAGGGTTCAATTAGGGTTAGTGTTTCAATGAAATAGTGTTTTTGTCGAGAAACATGTTTTATGCAAACCATGTATATATATATTTTTTTTAAATCTGACTATATATACTGTTTGTGTGTATGTGTGTGTGTGTGTGTGTGTGTGTGTGTGTGTGTGTGTGTGTGTGTGTGTGTGTGTGTGTACGTGTGAATTTTTTGAAAACACGTTTTATGACTGATTATTTTCTTATTACAACACATCATGTCATGTTTTATATCTCATATACCACATCAATTTTCATAGGATATTTATGTAACGATAGACAGAACTCTCTTTGAAGTTAATAAGGCAAATAAAAGTACAATTTGGATATTTCCCTGTGTTGGATCATGTGCTGTTGTATAAAAATCATGGACGCTGCGGTCAGTAATGCTCCATGCTACCCGATTAAGAACACCCTGGACTGGAGTGTGTTATTTTGCTTATAGCCTACAGTATCTATTTTCTAGTGATTGGAATGTATAATTAATATACAAAACTTTACTTATTATAAAGGTTTATGATTAAATTTAATGTTGTGGAATGTCTCTGAGACGAGTTTGATCCTGTTCTCACTTAGGTTATAGCCATACTGTATGATAAAGTCATTCCCTTAGGAGTCTCTAAATAAATAAATAAATAAATAAATAAATAAATAAATAAATAAATAAATAATACACCTTCCATTTTTAACAATAACCCAAAAAGTGCAAACTGCTTTGTCCTGAAGACTCTTGTGCTGAAAACCTTCACAAATCACTGTGACGGTGACAAAGTGCTTACAACCTAGACTCCAATTCCAATAAATGTCTCCTTACACAAATAACACAAATTTTATTATTACGTGGAGCTTCTGCCGTACAAAACCCTGTTACGTGTTACATGTTAGAAAAAGTGCATTATTTAAAATCTGTCATTTACTGTATATTTCAACCTGAACTACACTCTGAGCCGTGCTGGTATATGAAAACAATGCACGTGTAATGACCAATCAGATTTGAGCATTCGATAAGATAAGATAAGCTTTATTAATAAAATATTTTTTCCAGACACTGCTTCATATAAATCAAATACATTTTAATTAATAAAAGTGACTGAGACACTCCTGTGATTTTACATCCATGTGTATAACTGAATTTCTTTGAATTCTTCACTACACATGATTAGTTCTTAACAAATAATAAAATAATAAAACCGTAGCGATTTACAGTTTTGAAATCATCATTGCAGCAGCTCTTGGGATGAAATAAGTCATTTTCCATGTTACATTTCGAGTCATTGTAATAATAACGTTAATGCTGAATTTAATCTAAATATTTTCAATATTTTAAATTTTTTTTCATTATTTTTTTTTTAGAGAAACTACACCATGAGGCATTATTTTTAGTAAATTTTTAGTAAATTTTAAAGGTCAAATTTTGACCTGAACAAAACCAATGGGTTGAACTTTCATCAAACTTGTTCTATAAGAATGCAAATGAACATGCAGAAGCCCTAAGGCAAAATCTAGGATGTTAGATGCAGGTTAAGGATATACTGCAATCCTAGCTAATGGGGTGAATACACACTGGAGGCTTGGGAATTAGGTCTTTATTAATAGTGTTGTGCTGAAGAAAGCTTAACTAATAAATAAAAATGAGCATCAGACCTGAAGAACTGTTATTAATAAGTATCCTCTAAAATCAATTTGCATCCACTTAAAGGTTAATGACATACTTGTTAGATTTAGGTGATTTAGATACTCAGGCCTCATCAATCAGATGTTCATTGTGTTTGCGGCAAGGAAAAAAAAAAGAAACAACATCGGACTAATTATGAAATGCACACCAGTTATTGTGAGTGTTTTGGAGTTTCTTGTGCATGTGTATGAGATATGCAAATACTTCATGTTGAGATGAATCACATTCTCATTACAATAGTTTATTTAGCCTAGAAAAGGAACAGATGCTTCAGACACACCCAGCAGCACATGGTTCTGCTGGGATGGTACAAACTTTTCAAACTGATTCTTTCCTCTGAGAAGCACATTGATGGCACTTTAAATAGACAACAAAGTGTAAGGGCACAGCCTGGAGAGAGATTAGTTGTGTTTACAGATGAAAATAAATGTTCAAGTGCAGATCACACGCAGCGAGCTGGAGCGAGAGAGCATCTATTCAGCATCATTGTCTGTACCGAAATAATGGAAATTTGATTAGTGCTTCTATTAAATTTACAATTTTGAAAGAACAAAAGAAGGAAAGGCACAACAACAACGCAATGCATTACAAATGTTTTACATCTCAAGGGTCAATATATATTCCAACCCTCTCATTCTGGCACTGCTTTTTGTGTTCCATCAAACGTACAACATGTTGCTTTTGTTAATACATCATTTCCTAGCCATATAGGTCCGTATGCTAGGCTACATATCATGTTTTTGTGTGGCGGCCAAGGAAAACTATCACTTGGGTAAAAACTTGACATTTTCTACAGTATTTAACTGTATTTAACTAGCAACTTGTCGAAAGGTTTGCAAACATTGGTGAAGAAATAACTGCTGAATCATACAGTAAATTATCCATTTTTTGTACTGTTTATCTTTCTTATGGTTGCCTATTCCAAGGGACTTTGGAAGCAAAGCAGGAGACACACTGGACTTCACCATTCACACATTGGTGGACTTTGAATTAGCCTACCATTAGCCTGTGAATTTAGAATCAGCCTACGAATCAAGTCTTTGCACTGAAGGAAGATTTCATTTGGTTATATATGTCTTTTTTGTGTAATGTGTGTTAGCACTAGTGGGGGGGCACGGTGGCTTAGTGGTTAGCACGTTCGCTTCCCACCTCCAGGGTCGGGGGTTCGATTCCCGCCTCCGCCTTGTGTGTGTTGAGTTTGCATGTTCTTCCCGTGCCTCGGGGGTTTCCTCCGGGTACTCCGGTTTCCTCCCCCGGTCCAAAGACATGCATGGTAGGTTGATTGGCATCTCTGGAAAATTGTCCTTAGTGTGTGAGTGTGTGAGTGAATGAGAGTGTGTGTGTGCCCTGTGATGGGTTGGCACTCCGTCCAGGGTGTATCCTGTCTTGATGCCCGATGACGCCTGAGATAGATACTCCTAACCGTAACCGTAGTTTTTGGTTGTTTTTTCTTTTCGAAAATAGCTTAACTGTAAGATAATAAAGCATAATAGATATACAATATAAAATATACCTGTATGACTGTTTTGTCCTTCATTATCCATCGTAGGTATGCTCTTTTTTTTGAAAGAGGGCATTTTTCCAAGACCTCCAGAAACATGCCTACATTATGTCATGGTAAAGAAACCCTTGGAATTTAGTGAATGCCGAACCATCACAGCCATTTTATAAGGTAGCTACTGTATCTAACATCCGGACCTTACTAGCAAGGTTTTTAGTCATCTTTAGACAGAATGACATGATCACTCAAGTGTTAGAAAGTAGCTTAAATAAAATTCATTTCTTTATCTTTTTATTAAAACATGTTAATGTGTTTATAACATTATTGTCTTTGGACATTTTCAAGGATTCAGCAACAGTGCAACCACTTGGTTTTCCCAGATGGCCTTTCATATGTATTCATAATATACTGTAGATCCTCCAGCATTGTCTCAAATGGTGAAAACTGTAATGCACTAAAAATGTACAGTGTTACTCAGTTTTTAAATACGCACACATTAAAAAGGTCAAATAAAAAAAAAAGTTAAAATGGAATAGCCAAAATCATTACTGAACTCACACGCACAAACACACACAGCAGCAGCAGAAAGAGAGAGAATGATGCATTTACTTTCCTGGATTATTCACTCTGAATAGGTGATCTATATCAGAGATTGACATGTGGTATTAATCTGGAGGCAAAGCACTGCCAAGGCAAGGGCATATCTCTTCTCACTGATATGTTTGCTGCAGTCCAGTAATCAATTGCGGGGAGCTTGCAGCCTGCAGATTGGACCCTGCTGATGAAATGCTGATGTGATCTTTACAAAATGACATGGGGGAAATCCTATATTGCACAATTCACATTGTCCTATCTAATTTATCTATTTATTTATCTATTTATCTATCTATTTATTTATTTATTTATTTATTTATTTATTTATTTATTTATTTATTTATTTATTTATTTTCTGATATATACGCCTGGTCTCCAAAAAGTGTTGTATGATTTGCATGTTGTTATAAGATTGTGTCATAAATAGGCCCATAGAAATTAAAGTACATCATAATCTATTACAACGAAGCTATTTGGTGTTTTTGAATGAATTTTGCAATTAGTCCAAATAATAAGGACCGCATATGAAGATTGTATTGAAAGAGCCGTTAAGCACATGATGATTATGTTTGTAAAGCTGAGGCTATTAACATTGTGATTGGACGGGACAAAGGAACTGGGACTCATAACTGCTAATCATTTTCATTTACCCTGAATGGAAATTTGACTTAAATGAAGTAAACAAAGCAGGTTGAGATGACTGGAACAACTGTCAGATCATTGTAGTTCAAGCAAAGAGTAGGGTTCTTATCTGTTAGTTTTGCTTTATTATTAAGTCAGGCTTTATCCCTAATCTTTCTGTAATTACTTGTTAATGGTTTTCAATTAAGGAATTAAAGCAGTTGTTACAATAGACAATTTGGCTGGGTACCATTCAGTGCTCTTTTACCATTCAGTGCTCTTTTATTTACTTGCTCATGTTTTCCGTTATTTATATCAGTGCACATCGTAAGTAACGTTTATTAAGCAGGCTTTAAATGGGAAAAAAAAAATCCACCCTGAATTGAACGACTTGTACGTTAATCTTTATATATGACCTTTGTGATATGTGATCTTTGGTGTCAAAAAAAAGATTTATTTTCTAATGAGATTTTAGATAAAACGTCTTTCAACATGGTGTTCTATTTTCACTTTAGTTAATGGTTTCCTACATTACCTACACTGCAGTATGACTACAAACTTATCATGGTGCCAGGGTGATTTTGCCTTCGGTTTGATCTCTACCTGAACTTAGCAATTCAGCAGTACTATAGACCTTCAGTTTTTCAGATCAAGCTTCAAAGCTTCACATTTTATTCTACTGCAGTCATCAGTCAGCGACATTTCTTTTGCCATCTCGTACTGTAGCTTGCTCTTTGCCATAATACAGAGCTATATAACTTCATTGTATAGGTGCACTTTTCATCCACTACATTTTTTGTTTGTTTGATTTTTGTCTTATCCTATTAAAAGCCATTGTATTATAACTGATTTGGAGTTTCTGTCAAATTTCTCTTTGAGAAAAGAGAAATAAGTAAAGAGAAAAAAAATCTGGTGCTTGATATTTGGAAACCCTTAAAGGTTCTACAGAATGTAAAACCACATTAAGTGTTTAATTAAAAGAATCCCAAATTTTTTTTTTTTTTTTTTTTTTTTTTTTTTAGCATGTGAAAAGGTTCAATAGACAATTTTTTATGGGTGTATTAACTGTAATGGATTTATTTTTTCTTGTTATTGCTGTTAAATGAAAATAGTACGTATATGTGGAATAAAAATATTAGATTATTCCCAGCATTTTATTTAATAAATAATACATTCTCTATTAAAGTAGCAAGGAATAGATTTCATCAACTGTAACCATAATTATCAGTCAAATAATGACTATTATTAACAGAAATTCCCCTACATTTATAGGGCATTGTGAGAATTTATGAAATATGGTAACTGTAAAAATTATTTACACTATGCAAACGACAAACACTAAAAGTTAGTGTTTAAGCATTAAAGACTAATATAAAGTCAATCTAGTGTTTAAACATTGACCAAATTAGATCATATCACATCAGCATTAAAAAGAGTAGCATTAATATGTCTAAAATATATGTGGGAAAATGATTTTATAACATAACCAAGCAATATAAAAGACAAATAGGACAAAATAGCAAAATAATGTAAACTCATGAATAAAACAAAGTTTAGCCCAAATATATCTTTGTGCCAAAAGAGTTTATTTTTGTCACTAAAGAACCTTTTTGAAATAAATGGCAGATAAATGGCACATGGCCAACAGTCCAGGCTGAGTCCTGACAACTTCTGTGTTGTAGGTCTCCATTTTATTTAGCACCATGGAAGAATGTTGTTTCACTCCACTGTGTACTGTACCTTACTGTACTGTTCTACTTGACATCACTTGAAATTAGTACCAGAATCAGATCGCACATTAGAAAGAATATTAAATTAAATCTAATGATCTCAACTGTTTCAGGTCAGGATTTCTTTAATGATCTCAATTTCTCATCCAGTACAAATTCTGTAACATTAATAATATATTTTCATTAACAATGTTGATGTATTATTTAAGACGGATTATTTCATATATATATATATATATATATATATATATATATATATATATATATATATATATATATATATATATATATATATAAAATTATGAAACATTTATCATGGAAAATGATAAACGTAAGTTTATTTAATGCTAACTTAGCAATGGATTAACCCCATTATTTTTTCTTTGTCTATGACAAAAATAATTCCAGATAAAGAAACATAAAGAAACTCTCCGTTTGTTTACAGGTTATATCCAGACATTTGTACAAAAGTGAATTTTCACTTTTTAGAACTCAGAACGAAGTCGGGTTCAGAACAAAGGGTCAGCCTCGGCACAGGAGCCCTGGAGCAGTTAGGAGTTTTAGGCCTGATTCGAGTGTCCAATACTGGCAGCTTTGCAGTGCTGGGATTTAAACTCTCATGCTGCAAGCTTAACCACTGAACCACCACTGCTCTCCTCATAAATTGAATTAGCATAAATTAAATTACATGTTACTGTATTATGGAAATTGACTGAACTCTGGGTTCTAGGTGTAAGTCTTGGTAGACTATCTATCCTCACTTTACCAATTATATTACCAATTATAAGAATTAACCACCAAGAAGATATTCATTAGGTCATTAGTTGATATTCATTATGGACTTATTTCCAGTCAGGAATAGAATAGACACTAGGTCACTGTAGGATTGTCTGGAAATATCAATTAAGTGGCTCGATGGCCAAAAAGTTATGTCAGTATTTATAAAGTTGATTTCCTTGGCGTCCCATTCAGATTATGTTAATTATATAAAAGTACGTTCTTGCATCTCAATGATGTTTAAAAAATGTCCAGTCTAAAGAAGTAAATAGTGTTTTTTTTGCAATTAAATATAACTTGATAATCAAGCAAAAGACAATTTAAAGATGAAAATATAAAAATGTGATGGTTTCTGAATGAGAAGGTATTGAAATAATTTAAGAGGAGTTTGTTATTATTTATATATATATATATATATATATATATATATATATATATATATATATATATATATATATATATATATATATGTATTTATTTATTTATTTTTTGTCTGATCATGAATTGTCTCTGCTCACTGTGCACTTGTTTTCAGTCATGGATGACATAAACAGTAGGTCATTTTATTAGGAGAATTATGTAGAAATATCAATTAATAACACATTAATAGTTCATGCCTGTTCAAGTAACACAACAAGAATATGTTAATTATGCACATCTTACTGTAAAATTTAGCAGAAACTATTAAAAAAAAACAGTGTTTAATGACTCTGTGTGTGTCAGAGAGAGAGAGAAAGTATTGCGAGGTAAGCGTGAGCAACGTTGACTGCTAAAGCATGCGTGTACTGAAATATTCATGTTGCATTTCTCACCTGGGGAAAACCCGAAGCGAATTCTCCCGCCTTGTTTTTATGTGACCCAAAGGAATAGGCGTACAGTGCATAATTATTTGCATTTTGCTCATTTAATTGCTTATATTTCAAAACAGCTGCATAGGTAGAGGATAATGGATCACTGAAATGAGGGGTTGTGTCAGAAAGCAAATGAAGATGAGATAGCATTTGTCCTTCCTGCACTTGAACAATGTATTTTTCAACCTTCAATTATTGAGAATCAATGATCATTTTTTACAGCTGTTGAAGTCAAGCCATGGAAACCTTACGTAAGAGAACATCGTGGACAATCGGACAGATAACTCACTCTCATACTGTAGTCTTGCCTTCTATGTGTGTTTTGTTTATGCTCACAGTGTTTCTGTATGTTCTGTACGTTAACCCTGACATTTTTCACTCAGCCGAACTTTTAATTTACTCATCTCTCTCTCTCACTTTCTCTCTCTCTTTCTCTCTCTCTCTCACGCTCTGTTTTTATTCAAAAGCCTTCAATAGCTCCTGGTTTTTTGACGGACACGTTGCGTGGCTTATTCAAGGTACCTTATTCACCCAGTTATGTGGTGCTGTAAATTGTTTACCACAACATTTGTATTTAAACCCAGCAACGATCCTAAGGACCTTGGTGATGTATAAGGAGACTGCTGAATGCCATAATCAACTTCTCGGTTACTATCTTTGGTAATTCAAGGCATAGCACCTCGTCTGATTTCATTCCAGGGGTAAGTAGACTAGAAGATAACGGGGAATGTCTAGGTTTAAGCAGACATTGATTTATTTTTTTTGTGTTCAATACGAAGCTAAGGTGAAAGCAAATAACTTCAATAACGTTTTCATCATGCAGATCAACCTACACTGAGTATGTCTTTAAAGATGAATACATTACTAAGCCACAACAATTTGGTCACCTGATAACTGATAATCACCATTCTTAACTAATACAGGTATCATCAGTAATACGTCTGAATAAAATAAGCCTAATTTTCATCGGTTTTTAATTATTCCCTCCGAAGCAAAGCTTCCTATCCAAAATGCGAAGGCTTCCATCCATACATTTCTCTTTCTCTTATCCTACACAGGTTCCGAGGAAACCGAACATATAGTGGTGGACAACCTGGACAGGGTGTCACACAATAAAACACACAATTATTCATACAGTATGGAAAATTTAGATATGGGAAACTATGGCTAATATGCAATTTGGGAATGTACCTGGAGGAAACCCCTAAAGCTTGGGGAGAACAAACAAACCCTTAGGTAGGAAACCTTAACCCTGGAGGTGCTGGGCAAAAAGAGCTAACCACTAACTAATCCACCATGCCCCACTACCATGTTGAATCAAATGCAACAGCACCGCCAGTGTTTACATAAAAAAATCCCTGATTCAAAACAGCCTGATTTCTTTCTAGCCCTGACCATACATTCGTGCATCTCACCATTCCTATGATTGGTAGTTGTGTCACGTTGTTACACAGAGTGAAACACCTCAAAAATGTTACCTTTTCATGGGCTGACACGTGTGTAACATCAATGAGATTATGCACGGCTGCAATTAATGCGATTGAGAGGATATTAATTCTATTATCTGTTGTTTTTCTTGTCTGTATTTGTTCCCAAGAACTGCTTTTGTATGAGGAACTAAATTAGAAAAGCCAAGCACTCACTGTCTAATCAATGTACAAATTAAACAAAATAATTAAAAAAATGGAATATATACATTTTGGATTTCTCATTTTAAAATATTACTCACCTCCCATTTATTCCTCCAGCTCAGGTAACAACTTTCAACTTTTTGTCATATATATATATATATATATATATATATATATATATATATATATATATATATATATATATATATATATATATATTTTCTGGCTTTAATCAGCTTAACCCCGGACTCACTCCAAGCACACAGACTGTAATTAAAGCCAGCAGGTGGGGAAGAAGAAACTTCAGAATTTGTGGGATTTTATCATAGGAAAAAACTTTCCACATTGCCTGAGACAGATGAGATAAATGAAAATCAGAAGACTTGGATGTAGAAGTTGGCATAAAGTTTAACAGGAAATAAAAGTGCATAATTAGCTAGGACTTGTTTCTGATATAAACACTTTCATCATCATCCTAGACACAATTATTCTCCGTGGTTATAATGGGAAAAGTGTGCAAAGATGCAGAAAGCCTGGAGTTCTTCTTTCTTTCTTTCTTTCTTTCTTTCTTTCTTTCTTTCTTTCTTTCTTTCTTTCTTTCTTTCTTTCTTTCTTTCTTTCTTTTTAAAGAAGCTTAAAGAAGTTGGTTTAAGAGCTTGGGAATGAGATAACAAATCAACATCATGCAACAGTAATCAAAGAGCTTTGCTTGCTTGTTTCTTTACTTTCTTCTTCTTCTTCTTCTTCTTTTTTTTTTTTGCTTTCTGACTAATTAGAATGTTTTCATGTTCATTTGCAAATGATTTCTGCTCCATGAAATCCTCTCCTTGACCTGAGTCCAAATTGATATCTGTCCAACTAAAGAACACAAAGGTCTTGCCTTTGTAATGATCATAGCAGAATAAACAGATCCTTGCAACTGAGGTGAATTTAATTACATTACCACGAACCGATTAGCTTAGTGACTATTAATAAATAAATAAATACAGAGATGATTTTATTACTCAAGACATAACTGTACACTCTTGTTACGAGTGAATATGAATTTTGCCAGGAGAACAGGTAGTAGTGTTAACAGGCACGGCAACACCCTGCTTACAAGCAAGCACATGAATGCAGATTGCATGCAAATATGTACTTGTTTACTGCAGGATGGTTGATGTACTAGTTCATAAATATGCTCTAGACATTCTTATTAAGCTCAGTGAAGTTTGGTGGATGCAACTTGAGTCCTTACATTGTCATCATCAGTTGTTCGAAGGGTAAATTCACCCGATCTCCCTTTCGGGCTGGATTGTGTGCCTCTGTAGCACATCTCATGAATTACTGCCTTTTCCACTGTCATAAAAATCAATGAACCCGGGCAGGCGTGAAGCACCTACCGTGCACTTTTGAACTGGCACAGACCACCAGCAGTTAAAATGCGTCTTGCTCAGCAGCACTGTTTATAACCGCACACAGACACTAAGTGTGATGAGAGAGGTTGAGTTGAAATTGAATAGTGTGCATGAGCGAGAGTGTGTGTGTGTGTGTGTGTGTGTGTGTGTGTGTGTGTGTGTGTGTGTGTGTGTGTGCGTGTTCGGACGGTGATGATGGCCTGTTAGGGTGTCCTGTTTAGACTTGGTACAAGACATATCAGACGGACAGCCAAGACGGATAGTCATTCTGGTGTCTTCTTGTACATTTTTAACAATACGGGTTGCCAGATCTTCATAGCGGCACCAAACCATTACTTCACATGTCCCTAGAACCAAAACAAACAAACAAATAAACAGATAGTCAGGCAGACAGACAGACAAATAGACAGATAGTCAGGCAGACAGACAGACAAATAGACAGCCATTTCAAACTGACACATAATCAAACCAATAGCCATAACAATAGTACATAATTAGACACCAGGCAGCATTTCCTAATTAACTGCTGAGAGTCAGATCGATGAAGTCTTTTCTCTTGATGTTGCTTCCAGATTGTAGGCATTTTGTATAGCTGTTATCATTCCACAATTGACGTGCTATTTGTATCCAATTAAAAATACATGTACTAATGTGTATATATGTTTTTAAAAGTATTATTTTTAACCCAAATCTAATGTTTCTTGCACAGCAACCTATTGCATGTTTTAAAAAAACAAAAACAAAAAACCACGGAGCACAGGTAAATTCATTATTAGTAGTAGCAGCAATAGTATTATTAATATAAACAATTCTAATAATAATTTAACATCTGTTCTCTCTAATTTAGTATTCATCGGTTTCCCTTCACAAGCCAGCTCTCTTCTACCGTAATGCAGTTACTAACCCGGGCGTGTGAAGGCTATCACATGATTCCTCTGAGATACATGGATCCAGCCAACCACATCCTTTTGAACTGCTGCACATGCTGCGTCACACATTTAGGGGAAAGCGCTATCCCCTTTCACATGCATGAGCTCACAGGCACCCTTGATTGGCTAATGTCACTGTGACTGATGTGAGAGAAAGCATGCCACCACTTCCACCTAGACAACATGACCGATTTTGCTTTCTTGGACTCCTAATCATTAATGACTGTGTGTCCAGATGCACACCCAGAATCTCTAGACAAAAGGACAAACACTTTTCTGTTGTTTCACTCACAATCCCATTTATTAAATTATTCATTTAAATAAATCTTTAGAACATTCTTAACATATGTTAACTTCATATACAATAATAATAATAATAATAATAATAATAATAATAATAATAATAATAATAATAATAATAATAATAATAGGGCTACATACTATCTTACTGATGACAAATCTTTTAAACAAAAGAAAAACAAAATGTTATTATGTTATTTTTATTTGTTACTAAAGTAGCTTGTGTTCTTTTTTATATATATATATTGCCTTTTTATAGTCCTTTTAAAGCCCTTTTTCAACCTAATTTAAATATAGTGTGTCAGATAACCGAAGAGGCAATGGTAAGAATTCCAGTGCAGAATTTTATCAATGAGGTGTAAAAGGAACAAATTATGGAGCACAAATCAATCAGCAAAACATGCAGATAAGGAACGAGGCGACGGACATCAATATTAGCTTGACAATGACACAATGATACAGAGGAACGTAAAGGGGATTATCGGGGAAATACAGGACATAGGTGAGGGGGATTATGTAAGGGTCATGTGATGTTCAGGGGTTGATGGGTAATGTAGTCTTTACTGTTTAAGCATTCAGGACTATTTGACTTTAATCAGGGGCATTACTGAAAATTTATGGATAACGGAAAGTAGATTGATTCTTTTTTTGCATTTGTAGAGTAGCTATCGGCATAAAATTGATCAAAAATATTCCTTTTTATTCAACTTGGCACACAGTAAATGCTTCTTTTTACAGATTGTATTAGGCATAGATCCAATATGACTTGATTCTGTCCACTTAGACACATATGTAATCAAATGTAGTCAAGTCAAGAACTCAAGCAAGTCATCTCATCTCTCTTTATAAATATATTCTTCAATGACAGACATATATCTGAGTTTCTGAAATTCAAAAGACTGCAATTTTTATCTGTAGTTAATTTCTAGTATGAGTAATAATCAATGCTGTCCTTGTAAATTGTACCTGCAAAGTTAAACAGCTCCAATTTGCTTCCATCTTGAACACTAACCTCACTTATACTGTACATGCTCTTTAAGCATAGTTCTGTTTCTCTTCAACTGAATTATTACACAACACAACTCAAAGCTTACTAAGAGAATATTTTCAACTTTAATCAATCTCTGAAACAGAGCCGAAATAGTGGCAGAAATGATATGATTTAGCGCTATGACAATTCTGCGCTGATTTACATTAAATTTTTTTAAATTTGTAACATACAGATGTTAGCGCATTTCTAATGTGATCGGCCATGAATGTAATCCCTACGTGATATAACCTTAAATACCTTAACATAGAGACAAAGTGAAGGTTTATAATAGAGCATATTTTAAAAGAACTCCATTTTTTATATTAAACAACCAATCAGAGTCTTTAAAAGAATGTGTCCTACCTAGTAATAGGGTTAGGCCTCGCTTCCTCTCTAATGATTGGTCCTGAATCATTAAGCTAAGATTCTACGTTAGGCTTAATTTTTTTAGGCTAAATTGATAATAAGATCATTATTAGACATTATTATACAGTCCCTGAATTATAGACACAAGGGAGAACTTGCACAGTGTGAGCAGGACTACAGCTTGACTCTAAGGATCTTTTTACACCTGGTCACTTCATGCGTTTTCTGTGATCGGATCGATATCCGATCATAAAAAGACCAGGCCTAAATGCCCTCCGAAACGTTTTCGAGATGGATATAAATACGAAAATACAGCAAACAGTAAACGCTGTTTTTTGTAGCATAACCGTCGTAACAAATTTTTTCGTCTTCTTTTTGATTGCATTCTGAAAACCACATACACCAAAGCGTGTTCCATTTCAATTACCCCAGAAATGAGGTAAAATACATTTTCATTTTGGATGGGAGTAGAAAGATCGGACTGATATCCAATTCGCCAAGACGCATTTATGTGGCCTAATGTAAATGGAACAGTTTTAACAAATCAGATAGCTATCGGCTCAGAGAAAACACATGAAGTGACCAGGTGTAAAAAGGCCCTAAGGTGCTTAAAAACTAAAACCTATAGTAAGTGTTAGTGCTAGATGAAGCTGCAACAAGACACAGGTGATAGTGGTTAGAACATGTGACAAGCTGGGGCTGATGGAAAATGTAGTTCAGCACCTTTTGGACCCTACTATGTGATTAGCCACTTGCAACATCATCTTTTTGCCTGAACATAAACCTAAAATTAGCTAGATATTATAGTTTTTATTGTAGCTATTTGGTCGACCAGGACACAGGGCAAAACATCAATCATTATCTTAGATTTATAATGTTCAAACTTTGATAAGAATCGATGGAAGACAGAAACATATACTGTAATACCAAGGTCACAAAACATACTGCGGTCCACAGTAATCTAAACCGTGTCCATGTAGTGTTCTTAAAATTTGTTCCTCAAGGTTCTCTAACTTTTTCCATCCAATTTTTTTTCATACAGTTTCATCATTTAAACTGAAAAAGAAATGAACAAGAAATTCCCAAGACACTTTCAGCACAAGTTTAAATGCAAATATGCTAATATTAGCTTTATTTTTTATTCCTCAAATTTCTAATGAGTAATATTCTGGCTATTTATTTGAAGCCATGTAGCTTTTTTTTTCCAGAACATTCTACTTACTAAAAAACAATGCAAAGTCCATGCTGACATTGTTTATAAATGCTATTTAGTAATTGATGTTCGGATCAATACAATAAATTTGTCGAACATGCTAATAACTTTTAGAAATATAATCATTTTGGCAATAGTAGATTGTGAGTTCCACTACTAGAAAAAAAAAAAAAAAAAAAACGAACAAAAAAAAAGTCATAGACCCCCTGGCTATGGTTTTGAGACCCTGTGTTGAGAAACCCTGCTTTAAATGAACAGATTTCTAAGATGGTTAGTCTTTAACCCTATAGCCATGTATTTAATAGAATCCACTATCACTCAGATCACCTGAGATGGGTGTTAGAACCAACACTGAACCAACTGGTTGGTTATTTTCTTACTAAACTTACTTATATAATCTTGAAAACTCATATAATCTTGTAAAATGTCTTTCAGCTCTGCAAACAGAATTCTTCCCTGGCTGTAGTACATGAAACCAGTTCATAATGTAACTAAGCCTGATTTTTGATTTATAATTTTATGAGCACTGCATCTTACTCTATCCATTACGTATAGTTGTGCCTGTCTCTCTTCATCCAATAATTCCCTTGTTTGTATTCTACTTATAAAAAGTCAAACAATAAAAAGGCATATGAATAAAAAGCAAAGGCAGTGTAATTAAATGTGTGGTCAAAATATGCCAAGATTGTTCAACCTAATAAAAATATGTATACACACAGAATCGGATCAATGGGATTTTTTCTTCTCTGATGATCTGCTTTCTTGATGCATGACTCTCTGTGAGCTAAAAGCATCTTTATCATCTTGACAGCTAAAATAAGAAAGCTGAATGTTCTTCATATATATATATATATATATATATATATATATATATATATATATATATATATATATATATATATATATATATATATATATATATATTTTTTTTTGGGAGACATTAGTGCTACTGGGCTCACTGTGTCCCCAAACATGATAGCATTAAATACCTGATTGAATAATTTGTCTATTCTCTGTTGCATAGCCAGCAACCTGTCTGAATCTAAGCTAATTGGCTATTATTATTATTATTATTATTATTATTATTATTATTAGTAGTAGTAGTAGTAGTAGTAGTAGTAGTAGTAGTAGTAGTATTTTATTATTATTATTATTATTATTATTATTATTATTATTATTATTATTATTATTATTATTATAGTCAGCAATAAACTTGGGAAAATAAGTAGTGCTACAGTCATTGCTAATGTTCCACAAACTCCTATATCAATATTAATCATTAATGCAGTGCTCTATGTTAGCAGTTCTTCAAAATAACTGATCTCAAATTGCTTAACATGAGAAAACCCAGAAATTAGAGGCAATCTGTAATGTGTTCTTTATTTTACGGGCCATAAAATTGCCTACACACATGAATGAGTCTATTTCACACACGGGATGAGAAGGAGGCATTGTTTAATGTGTGCTCTATTCTACATACATATTAAGTAGGAATCTTGCTTTAGGTGGCCTTATGCTCAAAACCTCAGATTTCTTATACTTATACATCTTCAATGCAGATCATTTGTGTGAATTCGTTCCATAATTTGAAGGCGTGGCAGCCTGGCGTTTAAGGTGTTGGTCTACCAATTGGAAGGTTGTGAGTTTGAATCCCAGGTTCATTAATTTACGGTATTTGGCAGATGTTCTTATCCAGAGCAACTAACATTTATCTCATTTATACAGCTGAGCAATTGCGCTACGTTGATCAAGGGACCTTTCTCAGGGGCCCAGGAGTGGCCGCGGGATTTAAACTCACAACCGTCCGTATTTCACAACTGTATTAAATAATATCTTAAATAAATAATGAGAAAAAATATGAGAGAGAGAGAGAGAGAGAGAGAGAGAGAGAGAGAGAGAGAGAGAGAGAGAGAGAGAGAGAGAGAATCATCTTTGCTCTGTTGGGCAATATGACTGGAATAAACCAATAGTTACTTATAATCCTTCCAAATGCCCCATTTCCACTCATCATTCATAAGAAACAGGTCCTGCCTATTGAATTCAAATGACAGTCACACACTAGAGGGTAATTTTCCATTTGTAAATATGAAGTCATAGATATCGATTCTATCTGCATGTGAATGTGCCTGGGACCGTTAGGAGATGAAGATTTTTGTTTAGCCTTGAAGGACTTTCAACGCCATCCCGCTGTCATTACCAAGAGCATGCCTGTGTGGGAGAAAGGACGACTGACAAAGTTTTTTCCTTTTTCTGCTTATTTATTTTTTTTAATCTGTCCTTGAGTAATGTGTCTCATCTCATCCACCTAAGATTGGCCCCAGCATTGTGTAATACACTGACATAATAGGAAAAAAAAAAAACAGGACTGAATTGAAATGAATGAGTTCTTGACCTCAGCACGACTCTGTCTGTCCGTTTTATGCTAATCAAATATACGCCTACAAATATCCTATATTAAGGATAAGCCTGAATATATATATAGCTTATATATATATATAAGACTTGCACTTGGCTGTAAATAAGGATTTCAAACATGACGATTAGATGAATACTGGATCTGGACCAAATCTGATGATATGCAGATCTTGCATATAAAGGAGCCTAAAATGGTTCAAAGAGGCATGGAACAAGATCATTTCAAATATTTTACACATTCTTAGATGTTGCAGAAAGAGAGTTAATGTCTCCAGGTCACCAAATATTGGTTAGTTGCCAAGCAATTTGTAGTAATAAACAGTTAAAAATTTCCTTATATTCTATCCAAGCACTAAAAGGTTACTTTCATTCCAGACGGTTCCTTTGGTGGTTGATTTCCTACAGTTTTTCTCTTTAACTTGATCACGTGCCAGTTCACTCCTTACATCTAGCTCTCCCCTGATACAACATTGACCAATGAGAAAGATTGAAGGCTAACACCAGTCAACTGCATCATGTAGAGTCACACACATAGAAGAAATTGCTATAGCTCTCTACTACGTACTGTACATGAGCTCACAGTTGTCCATGATTGACGAATACTGCTGTGATTAAAATGAAACAGAAAGCATGCCACTCCTCCAATCCCATATAGCACAGCCAGTTTTACTCCCATGCATTCTGACCACGGATGGCTATGGCATCATCCGGATTTGAGCTTAGGGCAAAATCTTTTCAGTTGTACCATTCAGGAGTACATCAATCCTTGGTGGTGAGGTGTTACATTGCTGAAAAGAGAAATGCTTGTCTGATGGTATAAAGGGGACTGAATGAACGATTCATTGCTTTTCTTTTAGTTTCCCAGATGCACAACTGATCGCATCAGCTAATGGAGACAGTAAATGCATAGAGAACGATTGATTCTTTTTTGTGGATGTTTTACTAAATTTAATACTTAACACATCACACATACTTAAACAATAATACTTCACATAATTTTGTGCTCTAGTACATCTGATCAAATGCACATTATCATCTAGTGCTTGCTAATATTATGAACAATATTATAATATTTGTACCACCTCCAGTTGTGTTCCATGTCATAAAGATTTTGGACCTTTATTGAGATGAGGCCATCCCTGTGAGGATCCTGAGGCATCTAAAGATGTACCAGCTCCAGTTGGACTTAGAGGAGATGCCAACTACATGTGGTCTTTGAGGACGACAAACCTCCTAATCAATGCACAATTGACGAATTGTATTTATAATGACATCCTCCAGTGTCACCCAAATGAGGGTGAGGTTCCCTAAATACAAACAAATTTAAATATAAGTCTAATATTAATCTTGAATTTTTGTATTATATAAATCTTTGTATAATATTATTATTTTTTTTTGTATTATAATTCTTATGTTCTGTAAAGCTACTTTGAGACAATGTCCATTGTTAAAAGTGCTATACAAATAAAATGTAATTGAATTTAATGAAATTTACTACTCCTGGTAAACATCTCTTTGTCGTTGTTGTTTTGAGAAGTCCCTTGTGTAGAAAGTGTACTGTATAAACTCAGCATGCGGATTTTTTACGCAGTAAAAAAATCATTGTCTGTCCATATCATGGGTCACTGCATAAGCAAGCATACAACGCACAAGAATAATCCATGACTGAGACAAAAAACAAAAAAAAATGAGAAAACATATTGTAGGTATAAAGTTAAAAAAGACATGACAAATTGTGTCCTGTGCTTGTGCCAGGTTTCACAGGTCCAATAGGGAATAAATGGGCAATTTTAAAAAAACTAATAAATAACAAGTGCACACAAGAAGGTAATAAGCCAATGACAGGACAGGGACAAAAAAAAAAAAAACAACAACAACAACAAATAAACATAAAATAAAAAAATTAAAAAAAAAGAAACTTGTGCACAAGTTGCCATGGTAAGTACAACGCAAATGAATGTGAGACTCAAAGAACATCCTTAAAACAATCGTACTGTATTTGCTCGTTTGTTTGTCTGCTTTATTAAAGGAAGGATACATGAGCATTAAAGAAATTCTTCGTCTTAGCATCGAATTTTATAAAGCTCATTGCATCTGTTCTCTTAATAGTGCTAATATCAAAGCCATGGCGTGATCTATAACACTACAAGCCCTCAGTTTTCTGAAGGAAGTCATAGTAGCTGTAAGTAATGGATAATGAGGGATCAATTTAAAATGTGTAATTGATTTTAATAACAATTATATCTATTGTTAAACGTGTTGCACAAATAAAATGTAATTTCATTTCATTTAATTCAATAATTATACATTTTATAATAAAAATGATCCAAAAATTTAAAAAAAAAAGAAAAAAAAAGGTTTTTTAAATATATATTTATAATAAAAAATTGTCTAAAAAAAATTCAGTTCATCCAAAAGCTTATGCTTGAACTGAGTTATATTATATGTATCTATGTACAGTACAGACCAAAAGTTTGGACACACCTTCCAAAAATTTGGACACACCACCTTTTCAACAGGACAATGACCCCAAACACACCTCCAGGCTGTGTAAGGGCTATTTGACCATGAAGGAGAGTGATGGGGTGCTGCGCCAGATGACCTGGCCTCCACAGTCACCGGACCTGAACCCAATCGAGATGGTTTGGGGTCCTCTGGACCGCAGAGTGAAGGCAAAAGGGCCAACAAGTGCTAAGCATCTCTGGGAACTCCTTCAAGACTGTTGGAAGACCATTTCAGGTGACGACCTCTTGAAGCTCATCAAGAGAATGCCAAGAGTGTGCAAAGCAGTAATCAAAGCAAAAGGTGGCTACTTTGAAGAACCTAGAATATGACATATTTTCGGTTGTTTCACACTTTTTTGTTATGTACTTATATAATTCCACATGTGTTAATTCATAGTTTTGATGCCTTCAGTGTGAATCTACAATTTTCATAGTCATGAAAATAAAGAAAACTCTTTGAATGAGAAGGTGTGTCCAAACTTTTGGTCTGTACTGTATACTGGGGAAATGTGGAAGAAGCAATAATAATAACAGCCTGAGTTTTTTTCATCTGAGAGGTGAGCAATGGCAAAACGATCCTCATTGTACCCAAGGTTCAGCAATGGTACCTGCCTACTAAATTCTTCAAATATTTTTTTTTTTTCAAACCCATCCTTAACAAATAGCTTTGCATAAAAAGGCTGAAATTCAATGCCCTACTGACACCTCTGATCTGAGAGCAAAACCTAAGAGCAAAAGGTTCAAAGCTAAAGCATTTTAGTATTAAAATGAGTTCAAAACTTTTAACAGAACATCAGTGGGTGGATTATTTTCCAGTCATGCACTGAAAAAATGATTTCAAGCTCTCAGATACTCTTCATTAGAAATAATTATGCATGGAATTCTATGTCTATAAAAAAAAAAAAAAAGGTAGGCTTGTCATACGATAACCGTTCTTCGAAGCTTTGAAGATCCTACCGAACATCTATATGCATTTTTATTATTACTTTTCTTTCGATGTTATTTATTGTGACTAATACTAATGCACTCTGCCAGTCATGTGAGTACACTATTGAGATGATTGCATATTCTCCCCAAACATCATGCAGTCAGTCAGCTGGAACAGAGAATCTAGTGAATATAATTTATGGTGAGTTGAGAGTGTGAGAAGTCAAAACAAAGGCAGGGAAGCTTAACAAAGAGCAACCTATAATTATAAATGAGGAATGGGATCTAGGGTCAAAATCAGGCAGAAAGATTTAACATAGGAAACAAGACACAAAAGATTCTATTACAGAGATTAAGCCTGCAAAGAAATTTCATTCATCTCACCTGTACTTCTTCAGGTCCCTAACCACAGCTCATGACAATAGGTAAGGAAAGAGATGTAAATTGTGGACAGCAGACTATAACATTAATATTTCCAATAGACAGTAGATTTTAGATGGTACACACAAGAGTTTGCATATTTAGCCTCAAGAACGGAGATCAGGCGAGTAGGACTGGTGTCCAGGAAGCATTGCATTTCACTCCAAAGATGTTCAAGTTCTTCCATTTCAACCCCGGCAAATAATCATGGACCTCAATTTGTGGACAGGGGAACTGTCATGCTGGAACAGATTTAAGCTCATTAGTTCCAGTGAAGGGGAATTATAACGCTACAGCATAAAAAGCCATTCTGTACATCCGTCTGTTTAAAATTGTGTGGCAACAATTTAAGGAAGACCCACGTATGATCAGATGTGATGGTCAGGTGTCCACAAACCTGTAGTGTTTCTAGCTTCCCTGGTAAACAAATAAAACTAAAACCTCCTGTTTCACCACCTCAAACATTGTCACAAAGACTGAAAACCCCAATTACAGTACATACATTCTCTTTTTCCATCAATCATGAATAAGATTGAAGGTACTGAAATTCTTCTGCCAGGGCCAAGGTCTCTACCGTCATCTGAAAGATCGACCCGAACCATAGAACCATGGCCTCTGACTAGCAGGGGCTGATTTTTCATCCTGGACACTCCACAATCAGTAGCAAAATGGTGCTTTTTGGAGATCCATCTAGTCCATACAGTGGCAAAAGAGCAACATCAGCTGACGATAGCAGGGACGTTACATCTAGACCCCAATACTACACAAGAACAACATGGACCGTGTCTTGATATCCTGTGTGTGATGAACACAAACGGGAAACACTGAGAATCAATAACTCATTATAAGTCAGTACCAGTAAAGAGTGAAAGCAGGGATGGAATGGGAAGTTTCCTGGGGTAAAAAAATCTGTAGAAGACAAATCACATATTCCACTAACGGCAAAGATTAAACGTGCCAAAGATTGTCTTCGCAAACTAGGTTAATGTTCAACACAAAATATAGATAATTAAATACTTGCTTATGTAGATACTGTCCTTACATCCTAGAATATATAAATATAAACAAAATATAAATACAGATAATCAGTACATGTGCTGGATATCTATGGTATAATTTTCAAATCAACATAGTGAAAGAATAAAATTGCACACTTTAGCTGTCAAACAACTGTCAAAACTTCCTGAGTAGGTGACCTTCAGTGTTTGGCCGGGAGTGAAAAAAGGCAAATAGCAGCAATAAGGTTCTTTGCCTGACCTGTGGAAAGTTAAACTATCTTTGACAGCTGCGATAACTCTTCATCAAAAGTTAAGTAAAACAAAAAAATCCTAACTAGATTTCAATAAAGTAATTTAGTAGGTAATTTAAAAATACCACCCTTACTAAAAAAACCCAGTGTTGTGCTATTGTCAAAGTACCATTTATTTTTTATATTCCATATTTTCTTTTAGTAGAAGATAATATATTTTTATTCTTAATTAAAGAAAAAAATGTTTAAAGGTCCGCTAATGTAAAATTTCTGACCGCAAAGTTCCAGATAAGCAAGTAATATGACATTACTAATAATATTACTTATACTGTACGACTACTACTAATACTAGTATAAAAAAGAAGAGCGATAATGGCATCAACACAGCTACACAGGTTAACTACCGCTTCTAACATTACAGATAAAAAGAAGAATAATAGTGCAAGCAGGAGGTCAATACAACAATATGGTGACTCCTCACACAGTCTAATTGCTGTGACTGAACCATTAACTGATACAGGAAGCGTGCAGTATTGTCTATAATAACTAACAGCTTGCTGAGTGTCCTTTGTTCATAAATTGCCTCCAGTGGTCCAGTAGAACTCATATAACAATGCTGGCCTTCATAATCACGTTGTCATATTTCTTTTTGGCTTTTCCACTGATGCCATTTCCCGAGCACACCCTACCATAAAAACATGCACTGGTTGCAATGACTGGTAAAACACCCATTGGAGTGATGTGCACATATTATAAGACCACAACATCTTCAGAAAGTAGAAGAGACCTTATACCTTCTTCTATTTGTATTGACAGTCCAGTCCAGTCTGAATATTTACATTTACATTTACAGCATTTGGCAGACGCCCTTATCCAGAGCGACTTACATACTGTAAGTGCTTAAATGTCTAACATCCAATACTTTAATGCTGGTTCACTAGGTTACATACTTAAGATACCATGAGTTTAAAACATTTGTTCAAAGTTACAATGAAAAAGTGTCAAAGGTTGTATTATTTATTTTTTTATTCAAAAGATAAGGAAAGAAGTGCTAGTTGAAGTGTTTCCTGAATAAGTAGGTCTTCAACCGCCACTTGAAAATAGCCAGTGACTCAGCTGTCCGGACCTCTAGGGGAAGTTCATTCCACCACCTTGGTGCCAGAACAGAGATGAGTCTTGTAGTATACTTGCCTCTTACCCTGAGAGATGGTGGAACCAGTCGAGCAGTGCTGGTAGATCGGAGGTTGCGGGGTGCAGTGCGAGGAATGATGAGGGCTTTGAGGTAAGAGGGAGCTGGTCCATTTTTGGCTTTGTAGGCCAGCATCAGTGTTTTGAATATGATGTGTGCAGCTACCAGAAGCCAGTGGAGGGATCGCAGCAGCAGGGTGGTATGCATATACAATAATAGTGCAAGTAGTACAGTATACAGTATACAGTACTGTGCAAAAGTTTTAGGTAGGTGTGAAAAAATGCTGTAAACAAAAAATGCTTTCAGAAATTTAAATAGTGAGTGTTTATTTCTGTCAATTTACAAAATGCAAAGTGAGTAAACAAAAGAAAAATCTAAATCAAATAAATATTTGGTGTTACTATCTTTTGCCTTCAAACCAGCATGAAGTGATGGCACGGCCCCCACAGAGCCCTGATCTCAACATCATCGAGTGTGTCTGGGATTACAAGAACAGACAGAAGGATGTGAGAAAGCCGACATCCACAGAAGATCTGTGGTTAGTTCTCCAAGATGTTTGGAACAACATAACAGCCGAGTTCCTTCAAAAACTGTGTGTTAGTGTACCTAGAAGTATTGCTGCTGTTCTGAAGGCAAAGGGCGGTCACACCAAATATTGATTTGATTTAGATTTCTCTTTTGTTCATTCACTGCATTTTGTTCATTTATGAAAATAAATGTTTAACACTTTCATTTTTGAAAGCATTCTTTGTTTACAGCATTTTTTCACACCTGCCTAAAACTTTTTGCACAGAACTGTATGTGGAGAGGATGTGGAGGTAGTTACTGTACCATTTAAAATATTTACATTTCAATGCTTAAATATTATTGGTTGGATCATGAGTACAATAAAGTAAATTTAAAAGTGTTTTGTTTTGTACTATTCATAGTATCGCATTTGATCAGTCATCTGGATTCAGATGAGATGCCTTTTGATGTGTGGAAAATGCATATATACATCACTGAAATTCTGTGAAAATGTGGTTTCTGAGCTAGGCTTTGGTCCAATAATCCACCTAAATAATTTACTTTTTGTTGTTTTTTATTTAATTTTGTGTGTGATTGTGTAAAGGTGCAAACACCTTGAAGTTATGTTTTTATTTATTTATTTGTTATGTCAGTCTGGATGAACATTTATTATTTTTGATTTATAACAATACTAACAATTATTATTATTATTATTATTATTATTATTATTATTATTATTATTATTATTATTATTATTATTATTACTGCACCCTGCTTTTTTGTTGTTTGTTTGTTTGTTTGTTTGTTTGTTTGTTTTTTCACCTATTTTACCTGGTTGACATCTGCTGGGTCTGTATACAGACCTCATCCCACCACCTGAAGACCATTTGTCTAATGTAAGTTTTTGTATTCCAATCTATCATTTTTATTTAATTTGCTGCTTAAAAATGTGGTGTCTATTTTCAAAATTACTGTCAGGTCATTATATCTGAGCATGCGTTTACTTTCAAAACTGCTGTCATAATTCAGACACTTAAATCTTCATGGCTATCATCTCATCATAGATCGTCTTCCATAACAAAGCATGCAGGCTTCTACTAGGCTTCCATTATGACACATTAGTTGTGCTGTCGTGACACACTTTTGAGGCTGGCACGAATCACATGCGTCTTTGTGATTTGAAAAAGAGGTGTCAAATGTCTCTGAGGCTCCTCTGTTATACAAATCAATTAGATGCTGTCGTGAATCACTTCTGACATGTCATGTCATGTCACAGATGCAAGTGTTTTACACAGATGCAAGTGTTTTTATAACGGATTAATATTCTGAAATGTCAAAGTATCGATAGTGTAGCTCGATAGTGATCGATAGTGTAGCACAGACCTATGTAGTGTTCAGACAGTGAAAAACCATTCAGATCATAGAGTACTGTACCAACATCACATATATAAAGAAACAAATATAAGACACAAGGTATATACTGACTGGTTAAGCTAATATTTGATAGAAATCTTTTTCTCCCTTTCACGTGTTTGATGTGAACACAAACTGAAGCCCTTGACCTGTCTATGCATGATTTTATAAATTGTTCTGCTGTCAAATGATTGGCAGGTCTACAAGTGTAAATACGCTGTTTAACAGAATGTAACCCTATGAAGCCCAGTGCTTATCCTGTACATCACTTTAAACCCAGACAGCCTTTTAAAATGTCTATATTGCTCATATATCAGACTATGCTGTACTGTTCTACATACAATGAACATAATGCACATATTTGCACAGCATATATATTTTTATTTTCTTCGACATAGTGTGCTGTATATACAACTAAAACATATTCACATATTCTTATGCACATGCTCTCTGCCATGCATTATTTATTAGAATTTATTTGTACATATATTTTAATATTTATCTGCACTTGTTTCTTTGCATATTGTTCTACTATTTGCACTTTGAGTCGATGCTAACTAGCATTTTGTTTGATGTACCTGTATGACAATAAAGTTGTATGCATGTATGTACAGTATCTATCTATCTATCTATCTATCTATCTATCTATCTATCTATCTATCTATCTATCTATCTATCTATCTATCTATCTATCCTTATCTGCTCAAATGACTTAATAGCCCCTCTAACCCATACCATTTAAAAAAAGTGATGAAAGATGAGCCAACATTATTGACCAAAATTACGAGGCCGTATCTTAGCAGCGGTGTGAATGACTCCATGTTGAACAAATTTCGGTCTGTTCAGCAGTGTGAGCCATTATTATCCGTAATTACATATCTCACATGGCTGTACAGGCATCATTACGGGCACAGAGAGTCGGTTTACCAAAGCTTTTGGCGATTATTACTAAGCTATGTCCTGACAACGTTCCCAGAATGTTCCCTAGTAACAGCCATAAAGGAGGCAATACATTATTTATTCATACTTTTGTTCTTTGTTAGATGTCTTAACTGTAAGTAGAGAACATCTGAAAAAAGATGTATACAGTTCTTCACTACATCTGCCTTACAGTTTATCTGCTCCCATGTGCTATAGAACTGACTCTTTTAATGATATATATATATATATATATATATATATATATATATATATATATATATATATATATATATATATATATATATATATATATAGCTCCATTACAAAATTTATGGGAACATTTATGGGAAATCAGTGCTCAAATGTGCCCCAAGGATTGTTGCCCAAAAGTAATTTCTTGCTCATGTTAAGAAAAATAGAATCTTACTCATGTTAGAAAAACAAAATCTTCAATACATTTTTAATACATTTAATAAATGTAAACAGGAGTGTAGCGTGAAACGAATGATACTCTTTGCATCAGTTTTAAAATGTTTCTAATTAATGGTTTTAACATGAAAATGTATATAAAAATATGTTTATTTCTCATTTACATTGCATTTACAGAAGTTGGCTGATGCCGTATACAGAGCAATGGTAAGGGGTTAGCCATGGCAGATTGGTAGTACTGGGATGAGACTTCCCTTCTTAAACGTTCATAAACATATTCAAGCTACAACCATTACTAAAACATGGTAAAAACAACTGTATTACGGAGAGTGAGATCATTTCCATCTTGAAATGACAATTTACCCCCATTGTTCATGCACCTTATGTGGAGAGAGATGATTCGCTGTGGCGACCCCAGAAGGGAAAAGCCGAAAGAAGAAGAACAAGAAGTTCACGCACCTTATGTGACTAGGACTAACTTACTTACTGTAAGTCCTTAGCTCTGTGTTGTTCTATGTACTGTAGCTCTGTCTTTGTTCTATGTACTGTAGCACCATTATCCTGGAGAAACGTTGTCTCATTTCACTACTTATTGCATCATATATAATCTTGACTTGACTTGAGGTTTCAGTTTATACCACAGCACTGTTCATTTTTTAAAAATTCTGATTAGTTTACTTTGTCTACTCCAAAACAATAACTGTAACTATAGATGGTTAAAAAGTATGACATGCCTTTGTTTAAAAAAAGGCAAATTTCTGTCGTATAAAAGGAATAAAACAATAAAGAATGTACTGTTATTAGAGGATACTCTTCAAATTCACTTTCTATTGGATCCATACCGTTATGTGTATTGTTGTCCTGTTGAATTCCTTACTTAGAATGTTAAATAGTCCTGATAGAAATTCAATCCCTAAAAAAGCATATGCGAAACTAAGGGAAACATGTTTTTGTTCTGCTTATGTAGGTTTAGAATTTACTCTAAGACTCTAAACTATAACAAAGTATTTTCCTCAACCTTCTAACTCCTGCCTGCCTTGTTTTACAACATTTTTTTTTTTCTTTAACACATCATTGACTTACCCTCAGAGAAATCTCGGTCACCATGTTAATGGAGTTTGTTCAAGTGCAGTTTGTTCAAGTGAAGTTTTGCAGATGACCTGAGGGATCATGTCAAAGTGATTATAGACGACAGAAGCAAAACGGGTTCACAAGACATTGCATTTCTGTGCATAAAATGAAAAACGATGAAGATATTTATGACTGGAATCCAAAAAATTATAGAGTTAGACTTATATTCTAATATATATAAAAATATTCAAACCTAGTCTTAAAATAATTCTTATTATGTAATGTCTAGTCTACTATTATATTCCATGACCATATTGATTGTAAATCAGTGCTTAGATTTGCTCTATTGTTGTAAAGTATTGTTGGAGAAAAGACTATGATCTAAAAAATCAAGTAATTTAAGTCTTTAGTTTCTTAAAATAATTTGAATTATGCAATGTATAATATCCCTTTATATAATTCATATAACAACAATCCATGCTGTTATTGCAAATAAATAGGTATTCCTTCAACAACCTCTTTGTACTCTTGCTTGAAGTTCACACATTTTTATTTTCATGGAATTCAAAAGATTTCCATAAACAAATGAGAAGCACATTCATATAAACATGTGATTTGCCTTTATGCCAGAATTATTGTCAGAGTTTCTGTTATATAATGAACGCAGGTGTCTACATGTCAGGACTGGATGGTGTTAGCAGTTCATCATTTTATTCACAGTCAAAGCTCTGTATTAGTGTCACTACTTCTGTAACATTCTATGGTCGCTGACTCTCGCCAAAGACAGAGATAGCATATGTGTCATTGTTGAGATAAGTAGATGTACTGTAGGATTTCATGGGAAAAGGTTCCATGATGGGAACGTACAGTATTTCCCGCTTCACCTGCCAAAAAGCAGTAAATTATTATTATTATATTTTTTTGTAATGCATTTGCATTGGTATCTCTCGCTTAATAGTCTTTCCAGACTTCACATTTAAGCCGTCTAGTTTTCTCTGTCCTTCAAATTTACAGTCGTGTTATTGGAAGGATGTGTTGATCTATTTGTTGATTCTGTTTCCAGGAAGTTTTATTTTAAAAGCAGTTGTGTGTTAGTGAAAAAAAACATGAAAATAATGAGGAAAGATTGACTTAACAAACATCAGCAGGGTCATCATGCTCAACCTCGTGTAGTCGGATCTGTAAGTACAAACCGTATCGTACAAGTGGGTGATGTTCCATGTGTACAAGCCCTTTTTCTGGTGTGATGTTAATGTCATGAGTTCAATCACACCAAAGGCATTATCTTATTGTGATTTGTCAGTCATGCACAGACACTGGACTGGAATGGATTTGATCAGTGTTTGGGGCTTGCTTTCCTGACAATTCATCTGGTCATTAATTCCAGTGTCACTGTAAGTGAACAAATATTGTAGAAAACTAATTTTAAACTCTCTTCTGTACCTTATATGTAAAATGATTATATAGTGCATGCGGGTGAGTTTGAGATCGCATGGGAAAACTGTTCATGTTGTGAAATTAAAATTTGATTGTTCAAATCTGAATAAACTCAATATTGAGAACAGAGAAAATTGCATTGTCACTCACAATATTATGAACAGAAGCCTCAGGGAGAAGCTATTACTCTTGACCCAAACGATCATTGACTAATTTAGTAAACTTTAATCAGTTGGCTACATTTTAAATTTGTTTGTTTATTTATTTATTTATTTATTTATTTTTCATTCAAACATTACAACTTTTTGACAAGTCCGCTGAATTGTGTACGTATAGCTCGTTTTGGCGCTGAACCAGTAGCTTGGATGGCATTCGATGCACGGGGAAATCATACTTAGCTACTTAATTGACCTAATTAAAGCAACAAACTGATTGTTTTGCAGCTGCATTTGTTAAACTGGCAGTAAATAGTATATACAGAAATTGGCCAAATTATTAGGAACACCTGTACACTTGCTCTTTCATGTGATTATCCAATAGCACTAGCAATAGCACAATGTAACAGATAAATTAGATAGATAGATAGATAGATAGATAGATAGATAGATAGATAGATAGATAGATAGATAGATAGATAGATAGATAGATAGATCATTTACAAATGAATTTGTCGAAAAAGCATCCTAGAATGTACAGTACACCCCATCAAACTTTGAATCAAATAAACTACACCACAGAAAGTATTAAAAATCTGTTACATATTTTTTTTTTCAATTTTCTATAGTGTGAAAATCTATTACATTAGATTTTACTTCTGTCGGCCAAAAACAGGTATCTAAGGCTATACTGGGTGCAGGTTCACTGAAACCGGAAAGATGATTTTTTTTTTTTTTTTTTTTTTTTGTCAAATGAACTTCAGTTCTTAAGTTATTAAAATGTGGAGATTTTGTTTCAAAAATCTACTGTGTGGGTGACATAAGGGTGCCAGATGGTATACAGCCATGCAGTGTGATGGCAGTGTGAGTTCAGATCGGACTTGTTACACAGACTGAACCGCAACATAATTCGTTACAGTCAGATCTTTTCCAACATGATGTCTTCATTTAAAATATATAGCAAACACCTTTATCCAGAAGTCTATAACAAAAGCGTATCCTGCCGATAGCCATTTCAGTAGGTCAAGTATAAATGTCACTGAGCCTCTTTGAGCTCTCCATTAATAAGAAGCCAGAAGTTTAATTTCTATTAAAAAATATGAATATAAATATTATGTTATATTAATGTTATAGTTTTATTTAAATATCATTTTTGAAGAGCTTTACTGTTCATTTCATGACAGCCAGTGGCACATCTGTTTAAACAGATTATACATAAATACTTTCAATAAAATATAGAATTAGAAATGTGAAATCGTCACTGGATATATTTGACATATAGAGGACTGCTGGGTAATTCCTGTAGGAGTTGCAAGGAGTTTTGAAGGATCACATGAAATATGCCATTCAGTGAGTTTAATATATTCCTGTATACATATGCTTGATACATTATTCATTACTTCTCACTCCTGTAAAGTAAGTTATTCTTACATGTCTTTCTCATGCTTCATTCATGAATATGAAGTTCGGAATGATCGAAGTATAAATGAATTTATTTTTTAGTATTATTAGATTTTCTTTTTTTTTCTTTCTTTCTTTCTTTCTTTCTTTCTTTCTTTTTTTTATTAAAAAAGCACATTCTCTTAGACTAATTACATATACACCAATTTGAATACCCATAAGCATTCCTGCACTTCTAATTTACAATGTGCTTGGGGTTAATAAGTGTCATAGGTCTGCAATCCCTGCATAACTAATTAGACTTAAGCAAGCTTTGGGAATATTTTTTTTTTTCTTAAACCTAATATCTCCTGTACAGTGTGTTATTTGAGAGCATGGAATGTGAAACCAATTTGCTTTCGTAGTGATATATAGCTCTCTCTATCCCTCCTTTAAAAATAGCACATACGTTTCCAGTGTGCAGTTTATCAGTATTACATCAGTAGAGCATTTGATAAGGAAGATCATATACCTGACTGGAACATCACTTCATCATCATTGGTCCTGCCGTAGCTGGCAATTTCAATACCAACACTATATAAAAGTGTTTTACAAAGTTATAAATAATCTTTACTTTAATCTTACCACCCCCTTTTGTCCTGTGATCCCTCCATTCCAACTGCCTACTATATTGAGGCTCCTTATCAGCTTCAGCTCTCACTGGAGAGCCTTTGAAATATAAATCAGGTCTCATTATCTCCCCCGATTACAGTCCCTGTGGTGAAAAGAGCCGAATCGAGGACATCCTTGAGAAGTAATATCATCTAATATGCTTGGAAAAATTGGGCAGAGGGCGGTGGGGTTGCATACAGGAGTTTCTACGTGTCAGTAAATTCTATGGAGAGAAAGCTACTTCTCTGAGACATATGGAGACATCGATTCGTATATTAATATTTAATCCGATTAAGTTTCCACATAGATAAACAATGGTGTGTCTTTAGGCTTGTGAATATGAAGAACGTGTCCATAACATTCAAGTCAGTGAGGTCGATTAGGTCTGAGACTACATTGAAATGTTTGGATTTTTTTTTTTTTTTAGAATTTAATATTGGAAATAAACAGAAGGTTTGGAATTATTTAAAACAAATGTAAAACAATATCTTGCATAATTAATATTCAGGTTTCTGCACTATTAATAGGTCCTTATTTCAATGTATGATCTTGATCATGTTAACTGCTTTGAACAAAAAGTCAGATTTTCTAATCTATTTTATTGAAGCAAGAGATCAGAAGACACTCTGCTGGATTCGATCTAAAATGGACCATAAGGTTCGGTAACTTGTGGAGTCGTCCGCATGGAGTCCATGTGGAAGAGTACAACAATTCCACATGACCGACTTAAGTACTGTGACGTAAACCCAGTTGGTTTTCATACTTCCACCATGACCTGAATAAAATAGAAACAGATCTGATCAATATGCTGAAACATTCTTCCATGCATGTTTTAATGGCCTGAAGATAATATTATATTTATGGTTCCTATCAGTAGCAAAATCCTTGTGAGATTTCACAATATATTTGGTTTACATTAACACAATTTGAATAACTTGTACATAATTCTATTTTAATACTTAGATTCTTATTCAGATTTAGTTTAGTACAAGCCGTAAAATCGTTATCATATTTTTTATATAAATCATTCAAAACTATTTTTTTCCTAAAAGTGACTGGCCACATATTCCCTTTTGCAATATTTATGAGATACTGTGAGAAGACCTTACTTCTCAAACACCTGCAATGAATTAAATTTAACTATAAAAAATAAAAAATAAAAAATAAATAAATAAATAAATAAATAAATAAATAAATAAATAAATAAATAAAAGCGATGCTCAATTGTGCAATAAATAACAAAATACTTCAGCATATGATGTTACTCTAAAATAATTCTTTAGGTTACTCTTGGCACTGTAAGAGTGACTCCGCTTTGCGTCAGACCGCATCACACCATCCCATCTTTGATTATTACAGTGACTGGCTGTGTTTTATTTCTTTACTGCATAAATATTTCACTTTTTTTAAGTTATTGCCAATTCCAGCTTGTTCTCCTCTATTGCGTGATGGCTCCCAACCTGGAAAACTGACAGGTAATTGCAGAATACATGATCTCACAGATGCCTGGTGCAGCTTTGAACAACATGTGATGGTGAAGAACAAGGTAGGATGTTTTACTTTTCTTCTTCTTTTCTCTTTTTTTATATACCACCAGCCAAGGAGAAATCAACATGCTCTCTTTGACTTCCAGGATTCAATCTCATGTAATCTCTCAATGATGAGCCAAATGCTTAGACCACTGAGTCGACTCTGAGGTCATTTAAATGTAGAGTATTACTATATAGGAGAAGATTAGGTCACACTATAGAAGTAACTGATGCAGAAATTCAGATAATTAGGTTTGTAAACTATCCCACGACTCTAGCTTGACTGTTTACCATTGCTCCACTTGGATAGAAAGGAACTAATGCACTGCTTTAACAATCAAGCTTAACAATGTATGAACTCTCAAGTCTATAAAACTTAGCATGGGTCAGTGTTAAAGAAAATTCTTTATCAACACAACCAGGACACACACACACACACACACACACACACACACACACACACACACACACACACACACACACACAGTTGTTTTTACTCAAGGAAACAATAGTGTAAAGACAGGATGAGAGCTCCTGTTCAAATGACACCATATGGTGAGAGATATTTGCTTGAGGTAAGCAAACGTGTATAGAAAATGCAACTGACAAAAGGTTGAAATCTCTGCAGCATTATGAAGGATTCACATGGTAAGGTATGTATGGGGACCAGCTGTTCTAGTTGTGAAATGATTAAGCGAATGGTCAAGGCTCATTTTTTAGTATCATTGCTAAAAGTTAAACTCTTTCGAGCTCACAAAATGCTTAACAAAGGCTGATTTTTCGTTATATAACGTTCAGAATGTAGTGAATTATTTTCTAGTTGTAATTCTCTCTCTCTCTCTCTCTCTCTCTCTCTCTCTCTCTCTCTCTCTCTCTCTCTCTCTCTCTCTCTCTCTCTCTGTCTGTATGTCTCTATGCCACACATCATTTTAATCCTGAGATACCAGCGATCCTGATCCCTTCTGCTCCCTGGACATCCCCTGATCCATCTTGATGCCATACTTCTGCTAGGAGTCCTCATCACTTGGAAGCCATCCACTGCTCGTGAGGATGGTCCCACATGGGCAGCCTAAAGATACCTGAGATTACTGTGATAATAGATTACTGTGATAATAGTAACACTTAGAAGATACTTAAGTATGTAACCTAGTGAACCAGCATTAATGTATTCAGTGTTAGAGATTTAAGCACTTATGTACGTCGCTCTGGATAAGGGCGTCTGCCAAATGCTGTAAATGTAAATGTAAAAGATGGCTTTAAACTGCAATTGATGTGAATAGTTTTACACACAAGTGAACACTGCATCAGTGAACATCTGGTAAATTAAACAAGATAGACTTCATATTAAATCTGGTTCAATTTGACCATATAATACACAGTTATAGAAGGGAAATTATTTATACATACACTATTCAGTGTCACATGTGGATGGGTTCCTTTTTGAGTCTGGTTCCTCTGAGGGATTTTTCCTTATATCGTCTCATCACCAGCTCTATTATAAGGGATCATTTATAAATGTGTAATTTATATTATAAGAATTTCCATATTTCTATAAATCTGATCTCTGACAATGTCTATTGTAATAAACATTTAATTGAATTATTTCAAATTACAGGTTTATATTAAAGCACTTATTCTTATATGTCCTTGTTTCTACGGTAACAAAATTTCATAATCTTGTATGGTGGATACTCCAGATAATTTAATTTCTGATAGTTTATATTTATTAAACATTGTTTGAAAGTTAAAAAAGTTTACGTCTTGCAATACAGGAAAATCTTATTATTCTTCTTTTTTGTCTCATTAAGTTCAATAAGTGAGAAAAAGATAAAAGAGAGGTTGTTGATGAAATAATGGTTTCTAGCTGCTATAAATAAACTATAACAGAAACTAACCTGACATTCCTCAAGACTATAAATGTGTATAAACAGATTTTTATTATATCCATTGATTAATCAATGAAACTGCTGTTGTAGATGCTTCATGTTGTGTTATTATCAGAAATAAATACATTTGTGATGGTGACTTCACGCAAATGTTAATTGGTTTCTTGTAACAGCAAAACAATTTCTATGTATTCCTTATGGAAGATTCACAATAAACAATAAATACAAGTGAAAAATCCTATGACACCATTACCAGTCACTATTTTTATGTATTCCTTTTTTTATTTGACAAATACTTCCTGCATTTTTTTTTTTTTTTTATATTTCATGTTCCACCCTGAACGCACATTTGTCTCCCATGTGATCTTCAACTGAGACAACAGACACCTGTTTTATAAAGGTTTGAAATCAAATCTATTCCCTTGTTTGCTTTGATCAAAGTTTTTCGCACAAGCTGGAAAGCATATTGCGATACACTTGCAGGAAAATTGTGGGAGTGAAAAAGGAGGTTATAGATAACTGTGGTGAGATCACAGATGTTTGGGAGGGCCCCTGGGCAGCTGAGATGAAGAAGATTATGAGAGGTAAAATGAGGGGCAGCACTGCACAGTCAGTCCATGATGCATTTATAGAACAGACAAAAAGAAATCCCAGAATGCAGAAAGTGAACAACAACAACAACAACCACAGCAGCAGAAGTAAAAATGCTAGACATAGACTGATATGTGTCAGTCTTAGTTCTGTTAAGGCATCAATGTTATCGTTATAATTAGACCATACATACAATACAAAGCATATTTAAAACAAAGGTTTTAGGATTTTTTGCAGTCATCCATGCATGACAATACTTTAGGGAACCATTATTGCACAGTTGGAATGTGTAGGCGTTGAGTTTTCCCTCTTTTTATCAGCCAGGGGTTTACAGTATCTAAGATTTATTGATTTAATAAATTATAAATTTGTGTTTATGTTGTTTTTCTTTTTTTTTTTTGTACTTGGATTTCGTTGTCGTGATTGTTGTTTTTGTTGTTTATGCTGCTGCTATCGCTGTTCTTGTTTTTTTTTATTGTTGTTATTGTTGCTGTTCTTGTTATGGTTCTTGACGTTTTTGTTGATGTTTCCATTTGCGTCGTTGTTGACGATGATTTTGCTGTTGATGTCTATGTTGTTGCTTTTGTTTTGTACTTGTTGTTGTTGTTGTTGTGGTTGTTGTTATTGTTGTTTATGGTTGCTACTACTACTGTTCTTGATTTTTTGTTATTGTTGTTAATGTTACTGTTCTTATTGTTCATTTTGTTGCTTTTGTTCTTGATGCTTTTGTTGATTTTGTTGTTTGTTGTTGTTGTTGGTGGTGGTAGTGGTGGTGGTGGTGGTTTTGTTTCTGTTTTACATTCAGAAAGCATATGAGGTCCATTTTGACATTATTTATTAATTCAGCACTTCAAGTTACTAAGGTTTAGATTAAGCCTGTTCTATTTGAACTATAAGAACACAGTAATAAATATAAAAAGCATAGTAGAAAGTGGAAATATCTTCAATATACAAATTCAATAAAAGTTTATGAACCCTGTGGATTTACCCATGTTTTGCTATTGACTGTTAAACAAAAAAGTGTCCTGATCCCTACACCCAAACACATTCTGACTAAACTATCAACACAAAACCATTTGTACCATTCAAGTATTTATTGAGTATGTTTAATGATCATTCACATTTTAAGCTGGATAAAGAAATTAAGCCTTTGAATTTATTAAGTGAGACCCTCATTTAACAGCAATAACCTCCACAAAATGTTTCCTTTGGGTGTTTATAAAACTGGTGCAATGATGAGAACTTTTAGACCATTGGGGAGGTTATGTCACAGCATTTCACTTGGGTTAAGGTCAGGACTCTTGACTTGGCCATTACATAACATGATGTGTTTAGTTGATTTACTTGCGTTCTTTGGTTCATCGACCATATCAACTTTCTAAAGCTTGAGGTCATTCACTGTTGGCCTGACATTTTCCTGTGAAATATATTTGTACATTTTTGATGCTCCCTACATCACCTTACACAGATACAGTAAAGTTTCGCTGGTGTGCAATGCCATATTTTCTCCAAATAAAATGCTCTGCTACTAGAAAAAAGTGTGTTAACTGTGCACAGAACATTTCCAGAAACAGTGCTTCTTTCATGGTGTCCTACCATTTTAACACAATTTTGAGTGTTAAAACGAGTTGAAACATGTACAGAGACTTACACACTTTAAAGACTTAAATAGGGTTTTTTAGTTCTTTTGCAGTTACCCTTGGGTTTTTTTTTTTTTTTTTTTTTTCTATTTTAAAATTGGCTTTTGTGCTTTTGGTGTGATCTTTGCATCTCCTAAGGAGAGTAGCAACTGTCATGAATTTCTTCCATTCTTCAGAAACAACTGAATGAATATAACAAAGTTTAGGGAAGGATGAACAGAGTCAAGAGTTTTTCGAATGCTGTAACCTCTCTCTTCTTTGAATATGTATGGTTCGACCTCCCATGGAGCCTCATTAATTGGATGAAATCTCAATCATCGATTTGCATAACTTTATCATATCTGATATTACTGCTAGAGGGCATTATTAAGGAGACATGACATTAGTCAATCACCCTACACCTATTAATAAAAGCTCTCAATTGAATTTCTTATTCGCAATTAGAACGTCACACAATTTTATTTTCTCACATCTTATGAGGAAATAATTGCCTGTTTAAAGAATCATACCAAACCTGTCATCGAATGACAAGCCTCAATCCTGTGTGCGCAGTCAACGGAACAGCACAATATGATTGTCAAACAAAGCTCTTGTCCCATTAGATCTAATAATTAATTACAATCTGGAGTGCTGTGGAGCCCCTTAAACCCGCAAAGCAGCTTTCTCCTGAGTAAAAGTCGGTTTGCTTAAATTATATTAAATTGTCTTTGCAAAAGACAGACTGAAGTGTGTTTGTGCCTAGCTCTGTGTTTGAAATACTGATATAATGCAATATGTTTACTAGTCCAAACTACTAGTAGTAGTACGAGTACTTGGATTTGGATTTAAACCTAATTTTTGTTTCCCAAAATATACACTGGCAGCCCAATGTTAAACCTCTGCGACCAGGATCAGGAAGTTACTAAGTATGAATGAATAAATGGTGTATGTTTGTGTTAATTAAACTTTATTTTATGTTTCTCGGGTACATACAGTACATACAGTATATACATTCATATCTGACTGCTTGTGATGCTTGTGAAATGTGAGACTTTTTTCTTGTTGAGATCCATGGGATTTTAGTGCAAATGCAAAACTAGTCTCAAATAAATCTCCTGTTAAGCTTTCTATAAAGTTAGAAAATCGATAGTGCAACTAGTATTCATATCTGTTTTTACATAATAATAACTCTGAGACAGTTATTTTTTTCCCCTGATTTTCTCACTGTTCCCAAATTTTCTAATGCAACGATTATTTATACGTAAAGTGTGCATGTGCTTCATCGTACAGACACAAATAACTCTTCAAGTGTCTGATTCACATTACTCTATTGTACCTTTCTTCCTCTTTTCTTGGAAAAGAATCCTTTTTTATTGGTAACTGCAAATCTTTTGCAAATCTAAGTCACACAGCTTGTTCTCAGAAGTCAAACAAGGCTCTCTTAATCAAAAGCTTATTCACTAAGTAGGTCATCTGAAAGATTCCATGGAAATTATGGTTATACTGCCATTGCAAGTTTGAATAAAGTTGTTAAAAGTATTTTTTTATATGTATAAAAAGAACTGGTGAGCATGTCTAACACAAATATGCAATAGAATGAAGTTGAGGTATGCTAATGTGTCAAAATCTTACACAATGAAAAAACGGACTCGAGCAAAAGAAACAAATTTGCTGTTATTGTAATATTAAGGTATTTTTTGTACTAATTTGTTTGTTTGTTTTTTTTGTTTTTTTTTTGTTTTATATCATTGCTAGTCTAGCCTAGCATTAGCAAAGAAAACTATTATTTATTTAAACAAAAATTGTATTGTTATTTGTTTAAGTCAGTAAATGTTAGCAATATAGTTTCCAATTTATTAATTTAGTTACTGTTTAATGAGGTTAGCAAAATAGTAAACAACATGTTTTTCAAATTAAATGCCGTTCATACTCGGGATGCAAAAGATACACCACATTTGCCTAGTCCGTCTCATATTCCATAGCTATAGCATTAACATCTTGTTGGTTGTACAATTTCTAATCTACAATTTTGATCATGTATGAATGCTAGCCTATCAACTTTGTTACCTAACTGTGATTTGTAATGAGTACATGAAGACAGTTGTAAAAAAAAAAAAAAAAAAAACAGTACAACAGCAGTAGTAATAACAGAGTACTACTCAAATATAATGACTCCAGCCCTGTAGCTATCACTGTAGGATCATATGAAGTATATTGATGCCTTTCTTCTAGTATGAAGACTGGAGCAGTCTGCCTTTATTACTGCTTTCTTATCTTAATGTTTCTCAGCAAGAGTTACTGATACCATAGGGGCAATCCAGTGAAATATTTCCCCACACGTAGCAAAGTAAACTGCGTAAAGGGAAATATTAAATCTCTCATTTTGCTTTCTTTCCCTGTATGATATGTTCAATTCAGGCTATCTATATAAACATGATTACAAGTGATCATATCTTCTATGTGTATGGCATCATAGGCAGTGACAGGAAAAAGAATTTATACTTGCGGTGCAATATATTCTGTCTGTATGTATGATTTTCATATAGCTTTGATTTACGATTTCTCGTTTTGAAAGAGAGAGAGCAAGAGAGAGAGAGAGAGAGAGAGAGAGAGAGAGAGAGAGAGAGAGAGAGAGAGAGAGAGAGAGAGAGAGAGAGAGAGAGAGAGAGAGAGAGAGAGAGAGAGAGAGAGAGAGAGAGCATGTTAAAGTATCTATATTATCTGCCTTATAAAATGTAATAGTATTATGCATTCTTTCCATTTACTAAATTAGTTTTACATTATGTTTAAAAGTTCATAGAATTGTATTACATTTTCATCTATGTTATAAAGGATGCTTTATATTAACCTTTTTATCTTTATTAATATAAAATCAGCATTAATATACATTCAGTGTTCATTAAATAGAGAAAAAAACTTTTTAACTTTAATTTTTAACTTCCCAATATCTGACCCTGTACCCATTATAGTTCAGATTCTTCTTGTTGTCTGACAGGAGTGGAACTCGATGTTGTCTTCTGTTGTCCGCTGTGTCATGTGTTCTGATATGCTTTTATGTTCACTGTGGCTATAAAGATTGGTTTGTGGCTTCTGTTTGTTCAGAAATATGGCTCACTGTATACTTTTGCACCATTCTTTGCCAAACTAGAGACTCTTATGTGTACAAATCCCAGGAGATCATCACTTCTTGGGCACATCTGCAACTGACAGTCATGCCATGGACAAAGTCATGTTTTTACTCCTTTATGTTTTACTAAAAAGACTAAAAGAGCTGTATTTCCTGTTTTAAAAAGATATACACCCTGACTGAAAATGACTTGAACAGATTTTTAAAGTGCCTCAAGGCCATTTACATTGCATGAGCAGATGACTACTTAGAATTAACACAACAAATTATTTAATTTAAGGCAGAGTCTGAGTAAATCATGCCGCTTTGACGTTTTATACTATGTTGACTTTATCCAAAAACAAACAAAAAAAAGCCTTTTGTGAGAAAGAGATGTCAGGCAAAAAAAAAAAAAAACTAATAGAGCTAGCAATTTACAAATAATAGTCATTGGGAAACCTGAAAGGTTAATGTAGTTTCGCTGAACAAAACAAATCCTTTGGCCTGCTCTGAACAGATTATGCTTTGCTGATGCTTGCTAATTAACTCAGCTCGATAACAGGACCATAATTCAAGACGCTAGCTGGAACTGTCTGTTCAAACACTATTGTTTATTCTAAATTAAGATTAATCAAGCACAGGGCAGAGTTTATTCTGCTTTTACCCAAAAGAGTTGAAATCCTAGCCTTTGGTAATTAAGAGATTTTGAGGTGTGCTTTAGTGAATTTTGATCAACTGCTTTAATGAACGTTTTATTCACTAAGATGTACATTCGCTACACTGAGAACAGGGAGCAGGTTTTTGACACGAGGCCAGTATTTTTAGCACCAAGAACAGCTCCCTGTTGCTAAATGCCAACAAGGGCTCAATTCTGGATTCCCCAGGACAGAGAGCAGGAGAAAGGCTTTCCTTTTTCTGGAATTCAATTAAGCCCTTTGCTTGCCTGCAGAGGAAGTTGAGAGAGACCAGGGCCCAGAGAGAATAATCATACTGCAATAATACCAAGCAATTAAACATGGATCCTCTGTGGTATTTTTGGCCCTTCAAATTTGAGTTTTTCTGAGTTTTTTCTCTACACTCTCTGCAGGGTATCTCCTTTGGGCATTAGACAGAATGAGAAGCTTTTCAAATCTGAAATAGAACCTCATTTCCTTCCCAACGATTAGGACCCAGCTTTTAATACAGCCCTGGATTTGGACAAAATGAGTGATGCTTTATGGATGTTTTAGTGAATAAACACTTAATAACTTAGAAAGTGTTGCATAAAAAATAGAGATATAACAAAAAAAAAAGAAAATATAATATGTTAAACCAATACATTGTTTTATTAAATGGAAACAAATAGAGGGCAAAATATTCAAGAGGTTTTCACAGAGCATCTAGTTGAGCCTAGTGTGCATTAGGACTTTTGTAGAACACAGCAAAGAAAGGGTGATCAGGGGGGTTTACTTACTCATTTGCTTGTATATGAATGAACATGAAGGTGAGATACAAATAGTAGGGACACAAAACAGTACAGATATGTGTTACATTTCTACTATAGATGCACATTTAATTTCACACAATTCTGTAGTGTTGCACTGATTTTACCATATTACGAAGATACCCCACTGTTTGCACTGCATCAGCTATATACGGTTGAAATGACAATAAAAACTTCTTGACTTGACTTCACTTGACTATTAAGACTTGATAAAAATCTTACTATTAATATAGCTTCATGTTTGGCAACCTCACACACTAGCCCACCATTATTCAGGAAAAAATGAGGGCTCATAAAAGAATCATTTTTGCAAATCAAGCAACAGTCATCTTCATACAGTTACCAGTTACCTAGTAAAGAGGCCTTTAAAATATCTGCTTTATCAATGTAAAGATATTTTTAATTTATGACATTTTGCATTAGAGGGTTTTGAAGAGTTACTGTACTGTATGAGGGTGAATGTTATTCATTCATTTAAATAAAATTGACCAAAATTTGCCCACACTTGTGTGGGCAATTCCTTTAAGACCATGTTACAGGAAAGCTTTAGTGACTATTATGGTTATTTATGAACTATCTTAATAGTTCATAATACTAAAATATTAAGATAACATCAGTAATGACAAAACGCTCGTTAACAGAGGCCTACTGTACTTGGCAGGGATGGATGCCATAAATGGGCTATCAG